>NC_026659.2:9617472-9917472 GCF_000004075.3 Cucumis sativus
GCCGACCTTTTTTGAAACATTTCCGGTTGTTTTGGTAGACGGAGATGGAATTGTTAGAGCCGAGGCCATTGTTTGGACGAGTCCAAACCAAGTCAGAAGGTTCTCAGAAAGGATAGGCTTTCGAATAGTGGAATCTTGAGGTCTTTGACTCCTTTGCTTAAGGAAAGGAATAAGGAAAGCATTCTAAGAAAGACAGGTCAGCTAATGATTCCGTTGTGGTCAAGAGCTCAAGTACCGAAGATGAGGCATACCATACTCAACCAATAAGGAAGGGCTGCAAGAGGAGGCTCAAAGAATCCCACGGAGCGGGAGGACAAGAACTGAGTATTTTACTATCAAATTGGATATGTCAGCAAGAGAAGAAGAAGAAAACTGGACATGGCTTTGGCCCTATGCTAGCTGGAAGTTTGCACGTAAAATCAGTCTTTTTGGACGTTGCAGATAGGCCTCTGAAAACGACCTCTACAAAAGGAAGAGAAGACCGTCGATATTAATATGCGCTAGTCGCAGTGGAAGTGGCTGCTCATGAGGCTCAAAGAATTTGAGGATCGCTCTTTCATTCGTTACCGCTCCGTGGGTCGCAAAAAGATGTTGTGAGTGAGTTATTTCAGCTCCACGCTTTCGTTCCCTCGAATCAAAATTCAATCAAGTAAAGCCTTACTTAAAACTTCAAAAATGAATTCTTTTTTTTTTTATTTCTTCCGCAAAATTTGGCACGGGAACAGTGAAGCTTCATAGGGTCTTTCTGTCCAGGTGCAGGTAGTCCGCATCTCCAGGATCGTCTTTTAGGAACTATCTAGTTTGCCATCATGCTTTTTTATATGGGCAACAGAGCCTGTCGAGCTATCGCCACGCTCGTACTTTCCAGTTCTTGTAGTTTTTGCCTATAGAGTGTCAACTCATGCCAAAGGTCTTTGGCCTTTAGAAGAAGTCTGAAGGATGATGAATTTGTAGATTTTCCATCACTGCTTTCCCTTCTCTCTTCTGAAAAAGTGGTAAACTCCACAATTTTAGATCATGGTCCATTGATCCTCAAGGCCGATTTTCTGTTAAGTCTCTTTGAACTCACTTAAAATCTGACTCCCCAATGGATAAACGTCTTTTTTCAGCAATTTGGAAAACAGGCAGCCCTCGAAGAGTCAATATTTTGATTTGGATTATGGTCTTCGGGTCCCTCAATTGCTCTGAAATCTTGCAAAAAAGTCCAGGTGTGCCTCCTGATCCCTCTAGGTCTCCTTTGTTAACTACTTCTTTTTGGCTCTCTTTGTATAACTCTCTTGTACTTTGGGTTCTTATTAATAAAGAAGTTCTTGTCTCCGTTTAAAAAAAAAACGCTTGCAAAAATTCAGTTATGGGTAATCCGTTGAGGTCACCGCATCAATAACATCACCTTCCTGAGAAATTCTTGTATATGGGCTTCTAAGAAGCGGATGGAGTAGGAACTTCTACTAGGGAAAGCATCTTCAAGCTCTACCAATTGGTCCAAATGGGACTTGCCCATCTTTTTCGTTGCAAATGTTGCGTCTCAACTGCAAAGGAGCCGACGAGGCTTTGTTACCACTTGTCACAATCGCAACCTTTCGAACACAGATGGGCAATTGTACGACACTTGTTCTAATCTGACAAAAAGGTCAGCCATACGAAATCCGAAAGTTGCGGACAAACTCGCTATATGATATAGTCTCCTTTAACGTTTTGAGAGAAAATGATTTTATAAAATGTGAGATAGTAAAGGTAGTAAACATCATTAAGGAAAGGATTGAAAATTGACAATTGCAAAGTAAGCTTAGATTGCAAAGAGTACTACAAGGCTCGGTTAGGTCTCCTGTACAGTACATTTAAACAATTTTAAATGTTATAGGCTTGCATTTGCTAAAGTGCGAGCGGTTACTTACATGAAAAATAACATAGAAATGAAAACTACTTACTAAACTAAATACATGGCTTAAATATAGGGTGGTTGAGAATGGTTTTGGGAATGCAACCGTAGGTATATCCACCTTAAAATCTTGTTTTGTTTTCTGGTTTTCTTTTTTCCCCCTCCCTTTGGGAAGTTTTTATTCTTTGAACATTTTCCTCTTTATTCTGTCATGAGAAGTTGTTTCTTGGTTTTTAAAAAAGAAAATATATTGATTTGTGTTTATAACAAAGTCATTGACCTTTGTTTTTGGTCTTGTATTAGTATTGTCACTTTGCTGTGATTTGCTTTTCCTACGAAAAAAGGATGTTGGTTTGTGCTAAAACTAGGGTGATATTTTTCTAGGATCCTTAAGTACAGGAGATGGGGAAAATTTTGATGCATTATATGCTACATGCTTGAGAAGATTCTCTTACATCCGTTGCTATGACAGTTTTGAATTCCTTGCCACTCTCAAGGTAAGATTCTTCTTATTTTAAAGAAAATTAGCCTTCTGCATGCATTTCATTCATTCACATTTTTTTCTAATTTTATAAGAAACAATTTTCATTGATAAATGAAGTAACAAAAGAGAAGGGAGTAAAGGCTCAGTCTAAAAGCCAAAGATGTTAAAACTATTTGTAAAAATAAATTGTTAAATGTACATAACTTCATAGCTTATAGTTTAGGTTCACTGGTGATTTAACATGGTATCAAAGTAGTGGGTCTTGTGTGAACTCTTGTAATTTCATGCTGTCACCTCTTTTTGTTTTTTTTTTTTCGGTTCTTTGGAAGGTGAAAATTCTAAAAAAGATGACATTCTTTATCTGGCCGTTTATGGAAGAATCAATATCTTGGATAGGCTTTCGAGAAAGTTGCTATCTCTGGGTCGTTTTCATTGTATTTTTTGTCGGAGTATGGAAGTAGATTCGAATAATTTATTCTGGAGCTGTAATTATGTTGAATTGGTTTTGAACTAGTTTTTTTTGGAATATTTGACGTCAGAGTTAGCCCAACACAGAGCTTTTAGTGACATGATCAGGGAGTTCCTTCTCCATCTGTCATTTGGGGAAAAGAGAGTTTCTTACGGAAGGCCATGATCCATGTTTGTTGTAGAATATTTGTGGGGAGAGAAATAATAGGACTTTTAGTGGGATTAAGTGGGATCTGATTGATGTTTGGTCCTTTGTGAATTTTATGTTTCTCTTTAGGCATTAGTGACAAGGTCCTTCTGTAGACTAGGTAATATTTTGTTAGATTGGGGCCTTTCTTTAGGGTGCTCCCTGTTGTGGTCTTTGCTTTCTTGTATGGCATCTTTCAATTTTTTTTTTAAATGAAAGTTGGTTTTCTATAAAAAAAACGAAGCCTATAATTACATAAAAGGGGAAGCAACAATGCAACATTCTCTGTTGGTCTCTCTTCTCACTTCTTTTGCTCCTTGATATCACGCCCAAAAAATGACTTACAAATTTTTTCGTGAATTAAGGCTCTTTAGCATTGTCTGAGAGGAGCCAAATAAGTCCCAAGCTGTCCAAAGGTCCAAGGAAGAAGAATAAAGACACGCCAACACTTTGACATGCCCATGTGCACGACATGCGCGTGTGGGCGCGCGGGTGCAAGGAAGGCAGACAGACATAGGCAGGCGCGCGCGCAAGGCCTAGACGGATGCGCATGTGGCACCTGCGCACGTAAGAGACGGATGTGGGAACGAGCACGACGTGCGCCTAGAAGGATCGAGAAACCTCTCAAAGATTCCAGAAAGTTCGTGAGCGGACGCGAAGCTTCACAGACGCCCGACAAGTGCGCTTGGATGCGAAAGGCCCTGGAAGGCCTGCGCACACGCCATACCTCCAGAACCTCCTAGATGCGCCCAGTGTTGGCCAGATGGTGTCATGATCGCTTGGGAATGATCTAGAACTTGTTTGCCGACCTTGTAAGGCAGTTTAGGGCTTGGAATGTCGGTTGTAAACATCAATAAATACCCCCAAAGGGGCTCATTTGTAACTATCATTGGAAATCAATAAAACTCTCTTCAACATTTCATCAAACACCTTCTCTATCGCTCTTGCCTACGTTTTTCCTTCTTCTTTTAAGTGCCCTAGCAAGTCCCATAGCCTCTTTAGGCTTACGTTGGTGCAACCTCAACACCTTTGTGTCACGCGTTAGTTAAGTTGAGAAAATAACCACGTGACAGGTGGTTCAGAAATTTTGCAAAAGAAATCCCCCAATAAATGTTTCTCTCCTTTGATCTGTCCTCTTTGATTGAAGGCTAGCGAGAACCTTTATCACATTTTCTTGTACTGTTCCGTTTCTTCCTTTGGTTGGGAGAGGATTTTCTCCTTGTTCAATTTAGTTTGGACTTCTGATCGTTCACTAAGCGCTAGCGTGGTTCAGTTGCTGTCGGGTCTAATTTTACCCAAAAAATTTTGCATCATATGGGAATATTTGTCAAAAGCTTTACTAAGAATTATGGTTTGAGCAAAATCAACGTATCTTCCATGATAAAGCAAGACAAAGGGCAGAAATTATACGTGTAGTAGATCTTAATGCTGCAGCTTGGTGTTCCTTAAAAAAGGAGTTCATTAATTGTTCCATTCAAGATATTTACCTCAACTGGAATGCCTTTCTCAATCAAGCCTAAGCGTTGTTGCATCAGTTTCACTGCATTGCAGATTTCACAATTTGAAGCTTTGAAGGATTGGCTATGTTTAAAGTTTTAATTTTGAGATGTATTATTGTCTTCTTTCTGTTTTCTGTTTCTGTTTTTTTTTTCTGGACATGTTTTCTTGTTTTTTCTGGACCCTTGTAACAGGCTGGACATTATTATAATTGTTCCTCTATTGGCTTTTGCCTTTGTATTTTCTTTCGGGATATGATGATTGGTGCTAAGAGGGTGTTAACCTAGTTGAGATGTTTGGGTGCACCTCCTGATCCCCTTAGGACTCCCTCGATTACATCTTCTTTATTGCTCTCTTTGTATAACTCTCTTGTACTTTGAGATCTTATTAATAAAGAAGTTGTCTCCATTCAAAAATAAAATAAAATTTTATGCCATGTATTTAGTTTAGTAAGTTAGTTTTCTTTTCTACATTGGTTTCCATGTACGTGACTGCTCGCACTTTTGCTTGTGCTAGTCTATCACATTTAAAACTGTTTAAAATGTACAATAGAGGAGGCCCACTGGTCATATCTCTGACTAAGTTTTGTTGTACTCTTCATAATCTAAGCTTTCTTGCAATTGATAGTCTTAAAGGCTTTCTTTAATGATGTTTACCAAGCTTTTCTTTCTCATTCACATTTTATAAAACCACTCTCAAAACGTGAAGGGAGGCTACATCATATAGCGAGTTTGTTCGCGACTTTTGGATTTCATACGACCGACTTATTCACCGGATTAGAGAAAGTATTGCACAATCGCCTATCTTGTGTATGAAAAGTTGCGATCGTGACAAGTGTTATCAGAGCCTCGTTCGCTCCATGACGATTAAGATGCAAACATGTCTGCAACGAAATAGATTACTAGAGCTTTAAGAGAAGATGCTCTATCAATTAGAAATTCTTGATTCCGTCCACTTCTTAGACACCTGTATACAAGAAATTTATGAGAAAGCTGATGCCATTGATGCGGTAACCGGTTGCCTCAACAGATTACCTATAACTGAACTATTGCCAAGAGTTGACAATCTAGAGGCAAAAACTACAAGAATTGAAACTTGAGCATGGGGACAACTCGATGGGCTCTGTTGCACATATAGAAAAGCGTGTTGGCGAGTTAGATAGTTCCCAAAAGACGATCCTGGAGATGATAAATGGCACGTTAGAAGATTTTCGAGCTGCTCTCGTTGTCGTTAGAAATGAGATTGCAGATGTGAGCACAAGGGTGAACCTCAGATGCAAGCCATGGTAAGTCACGCTCCAACAAGAGGAATGATTCAGGTTAACCGAATAAAAATTCCTGAACCTAAGCCCTTTTGTGGGGCAAGGGATGCAAAAGACTTGAAGAACTCTATCTTTGACCTCGAGCAATACTTCAAGGCAACAAACACAGTCACAGAAGAAGCAAAAGTGACGTTTGCAACTATGTATTTGATTGAGGATGCAAAATTATGGGGGAGGTCCTGGTGTGTTGATTCTTAGGAAGGGCGTTGCACGATAGATACTTGGGACAGTTTGAAGAAGGAACTCTGCTCACAATTCTTCCTCCAAAATGTTGAAATCCTAGCTTGACGGAAATTGTAAGACTAAAACATACAGGCAACATTCTGGAGTATGTGAAACAGTTCACGAGACTGATGTTAGACATATGTGATATATTAGAGAGAGTTTTTTTTTTTTCTCGAAGGTCTAGAATCGTGGTTAAAGACCAAGTTGTACAAGTATAGAGTACAAGACCTCCCTTCTGCTTATGCAGCTCCCGAATGGTTGTTTGATTTGTCCAACGACTCTTAAGATGTGAGACGTCACCAAAATTCCACATCTGGAGGAAACATGAGTATTCACTCGACTTCTCCTACGGTTGTTGGGAGAGACAATCGTAAGCCTTTCCAGCAAAGTTCGGGAAAAACACGGCGAGAACCTAATCATCAGAAATCATATAAATGTCCTCCATTTGTTACCTATGCAGGGGTCCACATATGGTGAGGGAATGTTCGAATCGAACACCTTCAATGCCTTTTAGGCCTCTCTAACTTTAGACTCAGAAAACAAGGCTTTCTAGAATATGGCGAAGTTACTTAGATGGAGGAAGGTGCAGTTCTAGAATCTGGGCCTTCAACTTCATATCGTTTCTTCAAAAGAAGGTGGGAGAGACAAACAGGCTTATGGAAGAGGGTCCAATCTATTTTGACACTTGGATCAACCAGAAACCAACCAAGAGTACCATGGTCGACTCTAGTGCAACTCATAACTTCATGACAGAGAAATAAGCTAGATGGTTGAACCTCCACCGGGAAAAGGATGCATGGAGAATGAAAGCCATAAACTCTGTCGCCTTACCTATCATCAGAATTGTGAAACGAACCATGATAAGGTTGGGAGGATGGAGTGGCCCTATTGATTTCGTGATTGTGAAAATGGATGACTTTGATATTGTATTGGGAATGAAATTTTTGCCCTCGCCAAGTGTTTGGTGATCCCTGGATCTACCCTCACTGTTGTTTGGACAAACACTCGTCATCTGAATGGGTTGAAAATGATTTTGGCCCTTCAACTGAAGAGGGGCCTTGCCCATGATGAACCCATGTTTAAGGGCATCCTGGTTGAATCATCTAAAACTACGACAGAGACAGTTCCTGAAGACATTCTATGTGTCTTAGAGAAGTATCGAGATATTATGCCAAATAGTTTGCCCAAGTCTCTACCTCCACGAAGAATGATTGATCTTGAGATGGAATTGCTAATGGGGGCAAAACCGCCCGCCAAGAATGCATATTGTATGACACCACCATAGTTAGCTGAACTTCAAAAACAACCGGACGAGTTGTTAAATGCAGAGTTTATCAGATTAGCAAAAGTTCCTTGTGGGGCCCTAGTTCTATTCCAAAAGAAGAAAGATGGAAGCTTACGGTTATACATCAACTATCAAGCCTTGAACAAACTCATGATTCACAACAAATACCCATTTCCTATAATTACTGACCTATTCAATCGCTTGCATGGAGCCAAATATTTTTCGAAGTTATACTTGCAAACGAGATACTATCAAGTGCGAATTGTTGAAGGAGACAAGCCAAAGACAATGTGTGTCACGAGGTACAAGGCATTTGAAATCCTTATCTTCCTACATCAAAGCAAATTGCTGATGTCGAGGTTGATAATTATCTTTTTAAAGAGAAAATTGAAGCAGGAACGATATGTATTCCTTATCTTCCTACATTAGAGAAAATTTCCGATGTCCTAACTAAAGGCGTTCGAAAGAAACAATTTGATAGATTGATTGACAAGCTGGCTGTGGAATACATCTTCAAACCAGCTTGAGGGGGAGTGTTGGAATTTTTATATTTGTATATACCTATTATTGTCAAATATTTATCCTTCATTGCTTTTATTCTTTCCTTGTTTGTAAAAGGTCTTTCTCCTATATAAGAAGACCAACATTTCATATATTTAATAACAAGGAAAAACAATTTAACTCTCTCAAATTTAAGTGGTTTGGAGGACCCTAGTGTAAGTTTGATCCTTAGTGAGGTTTTTTGTTTCTTTTTGTTCTTCGGTTTTGAAGTCATTTTTTTTGTAATTTATCCCTTGGTAACATTTTATTGAGTTGGAAGCCCTTTTTGTAGAAGGCTTGTTTTTTTTGTATGGCCTTGCATTCTTCCGTTCTTTCTCAATAAAAGTTGATGCTTCTATAAAAGAAAAAACCTTACCATGAAGCCTGGAAGTTACAGGTGGCAATATCTTCTATATTGAACCTTCAAATTGTAGATTTCTTCCAATTGATTTTAAAACCTGATAATTTCAAAAATCTGATTGCCGTTAAAAGTTACACAACTTTTCTGATTAAAAAATTCCACTCTTTTGATTCAGATTTCCAGCATTTTATATCTCGGTTTTTTTATTAGCTGCAGTACTCTTAGTTGGCTCTCCACAATTATGTTCAACCTCCACTGTATAAATTTCTCTATATAATTCTTTAGAGCTTTTGGCTTTCAGACCATGCATCATAAACTTCAAAAAGAAAGAGACAGCCTTGGAGTTGGGTTACATCTACTTGTGATCGACAGGTTTGTGCTAAAAAAATTTAGAACCTTGTGGTTTGTCTCCTGCTAGATAGATTTTTCAGTTTCTCCTTACATGTGATATATTTCATGAACCTGAGACGGTGAAGATGTATGCATTATATGTGTGTATATATATTTTTTCTTTCACTTTCATGCCATTTTTTTTCTCTTTTGAAACAGGAACCACCCTCCCTTTTTTAGTCAATAGAATCAACAACTTTTCAAGGGACACATTAAATCTCACTAGGGTCCCTATCATTTTTTGAAAAGGAAAAGGAGCCTCTTATTGGTAAATACCAGTTGAAAAATTTCTAAAAATATGGTCCAGAATTCAGAATGAATTTTAACGCTTATATTCTTTGGGTGATTGATTTCTTGTTTCCGTCGAGGTGTGTGGTTTAGGATGGTGTGGGAAGTTTTCTCCTCTCTCTCTCTCTTCTCTCCGCCATCTCTTTCCTTCCCTTCCGTTCATCTTTCTCAGTTCTTCAGCGATCGCTCAGTTCTTCAGTGATCGTCTAGCCATTTTATTTTGACTGCTCTGTCATAATCAATGATGAAAATAGAAAACTGCAAAATAGTTGACTCTTTTTCTGTATTTGGTATGAAAATGGATTATTCCAAGTTGTAGACGTGGACACCCACAAAACCCTGCCTGTAGACAAAGTTCCAACTCTGTTGGTTCCAAGAAGTTATTTTAGAACTAAGCCAAAAACCAGAAAATCAGTACTTTCTCAAGAAAGGAAAGGTCGAAAATGGAATAAAAGAAGTATCTAAATTCAGAGCCACAAAAGGTTGGGTTTTGAGACACACCGTGTGGCCTCGTACAGGAGGTAGATCCTTCATTCATGTTCTCTCGGGAGAGGAAAAACAGGGTTGGAAACTTTCCTTCAATTGCTAGAAGGCTTCAAGCCGAAAAGCCACATACATTCCTCTGTTTCAGATCTGGAAAAACAGAGCATGAGTTGATACTGGGTTATAAAGAATCCAGAAGTTTACAAAGCTGATTTCAACAATCTTTGGATTGTGAAACAACTGTTTGTGTTTGATGAATTGCCAGGAATAGCTAGCACACTAAAATTATACTTTCGATACTAACTTCACTCTTAATCCTCTATGTGCCTTAATCCAATTGGATCAAGATGATTTTGAAGATTTAGTTGAGTATCTAGGGAAATCGCAAGAATGTGGTCAGTTTCAATTGAAATTTGAAAATGGAACACGCAGTTACATGGTTGACCAAATGTAATGAAAGGGTACGGTGGGTAGATCTCGATTAAAAACCTACCATTAGACTATCAGAGCCGGTAAACTTTTGAAGCTATTGGGTCTTACTTTGGTGAATTAGAATCTCTTGCAAATGAAACCTTGAATCTTCTTAATGTTGCTGAAGCAAAAATTAAAAGAAACTGATGTGGTTTTATGCCATCTATCATAGATATTACAGATAGAACAGAGGCAACGTTTTTCTGAATTTTGGAGTTACAGAATTTTTGGACCCCTCCATCAAAGTTCAAGGTGCTTTGTCTACTAATGATTTTTCAACCCATTTGATTTAGTTTGGACCCTTCCTAGTCTCAGCCTGTGTTATTTTGGTGGACTTTCATAGTTTGTACTTTTTATGTTCTTTCTTGGTTATAGGATATGATGTTTTGGTGCTAAGGGGGTGTCAATCTAGTTGAGATGTCCGGGTGCACCTTTTGATCCCCTAGGTTTTTTGCTTTATGCTTTTTATTATACTCAATGTGTATACCTCCTGTACTTTGAGATTTTATCATTAATAAAGTTCTCCTTTTAAAAAAACAAGTTATTAACGACAAATAAATAAATTCTTCTGGTTTGAATCTAGAATGGACTTTTCAAGCTGCTCCATGTAATCCAATTTCTTTTTCAAGAAACCCATTTGCATCTTGTATGAAGAAGCTTCAAAAGAAAAATATGACACAGAACCCACTGGAAAATAACATCAGAGTCTCTGGCATCTATCTTCCTGCTGAAGATAGACGAATCAAGAAGAAGAGACCAGATTCGGGATAATGTTGTAAGGCCCCCAATTGTTCACACTTATAAAAGAAGGGACAAAAGGGTAAATGTACAAGCAGCTAATGATGGAAAAAGATCGGGCTAGTGGGGCCTATGGGCAGGAATGAGTGAATGAGGTATAAATAGGTCTTTCCGGGATCGTAGCTAGGTCTATTATTATCTTTTTTGTAAAAGTCGGCTGCTGTAGCCTGGGGAAGATATTCAGCTGGGGTATGGGGGGTTGGGTATGTTCTTTTATGTTTTCCCTTGTTATTCTGGATATTTTGACTACTGTAATCGATTTTGGCCTATATATAAATAAAATTTAGTTAGTACTGCCTCTGTTTTGCCAATGTGTGTGGGTATTTTAGTGTTATATCAGTAGATTCTCTATAACTGGTATCAGAGCCTCAACATTGGAGGTGGTAATGCGTCAGATGGCTCAAAGACAGATTGAAGAAAGGGTTAATGGAACGGAAAAGGAAATCATGGGCTTGAAGGAAATGATCTTGGAGATGAAGAAATCTATGGACAGGCTGACTGACGAAATGCGAGAAAGCCACAATTGCAAAAGAATAGAGGAGTCCGAAACTTCAGATGGGTCGATTATGAAACTCAAAGGGAAGGTAGATGACACGGAGATGACAATGGAACCCAATATGGGTAACACAGACCGTAGTAAGTACAAGAAAGTTGAGATGTCGATGTTTACTGGGTTGAATCCCTAGTCCTGGACATTCTGAGCAGAACATTTTTCCAAAATTAATAACCTACCTGAAGCGGAGAAAGTCAAAGTGGTAGTGGTTAGCTTTGGACAAGAAGAGGTAGATTGGTACCAGTGGAGCCACCATCGAAAGAAGGTCGAATCCTGGGAGGACTTGAAAGGAAGAATGTTCGAATTCTTCAATGACACAGGACAACAGAGTTTAGGTGCATGACTTATTCGCATAAAGCAAGTGAGGTCCTATAGTGACTATGTCAAGAAGTTCGTCACTTATTCAACGCCATTGCCTAACATGGCGGAAAGCGTGCTCCAGGACACTTTTTTTACCGGTCTTGAACCCTCACTCCAGGTTGAAGTGATTAGTAGACACCCCCAAACCTTAGAGGAGTGTATGAGGGAGGCACAACTTGTGAACGACATAAATTTGGCTTTGAAACTGGCCAAAGCAGAGTGGAGCATAAAGGAGGAGAGAGTGCATGCAAGAATCAAGGCAACAATGAGAAAAATAAATCAAGGAAGACTGAATTTGCGATGAAGCAGATAACCATTCCGGTTAAGGGGAGTTATCAAAAGAATGAACTACCGGTTAAGAGGTTGTTAGATGCAGAGTTCAGGGCAAGTCTAGACAAGGGGTTGTGCTTTAGGTGTAATGAGAAATACTCAGTCGGCCATAGATGTAAAGTGAGCAAAAAGAGAGTTGATGCTTTTCATACTCAATAAGGAAGAGAGTAATGAGGAGGAGGCTTCTGCAGAGGGGGAGACAGAGGAAGTGATAGAGTTAAATCAAATAGATTTGGCTGAGGATACTGAGATTGAATTAAGAACTATCACATAATTCACACCCAAGGGAACAATGAAGTTGAAAGGAAAGGTGAAAGGGAAAGAGGTAGTGATCCTTATTGATAGTGGCACGGCCAATAACTTTATCAGGGAGGGATTGGTTGAAGAACTCCGGTTAGACATTGAACCAGGCACCCAATTTGGAGTGACCATTGGGGATGGCACGCGTTGCAAGGGAAGAGGAATATGTAAGAGAGTAGAATTGAGATTGTAAGAGTTAACGTAGCTGACTTTTTAGCTGTGGAGTTGGGAAACGTTGACCTTGTGTTGGGAATGCAATGGCTAGATACCATTGGAACCATGAAGGTGCACTGGAAAAGTAAGGGAAATATCAATGGACTAATGGAAAGCTGCTGCACAAAGGAAGAGTAGTATTGTCCAAGAATTCTTTTCTCATACCAAGGCTACTGCATACGTTCCATGATTTGATACTAGGAGGTCATTTCGGATTCTTGAGAACTTACAAAAGGATCAATGGAGAATTATACTAGAAAGGAATGAAGGCCGATGTAAAGAAATACGTGGAAGAATGTGTGATGCAGTAATTGCAAAGCTAGAAATCTTTACGTATAATGCCTCTTTTTTGATGATCTATTAGTGAAAATGAGAAACCTTTTTATAGGTTGGAGATTACAAGGGTTGTTAAACTAACTTGGGGTTGAGTTAGTTTAACTTGGAGTTGAGTTAGTTTATTTATAACTAACTCAAGATACAAAATTGGTAATTCAAATAGCTAATCCTAAACTATAAAAATGGTAATTCAAACCCCTCATCTAGGACAAAACTCAAGAAATATCAAGAAGGGAGATGTTCTACATCAATGTGACATATGTCAACGGAATAAATTTGAAGCTACTAAACTGGCTGGGGTGCTGTAACCCATTACCATTCCTGATAGAATATTGGAAGATTGGATAATGGCTTTTATAGAAGGATTGCCCTTAGCCGGAGGATTTAATGTAATTATGGTGGTGGTGGACCGCTTGAGTAAGTACTCGTATTTCTTAACCCTGAAACACCCTTACACGGCTAAAGAAGTGGCTTCTATATTCTTGGATAGAGTAGTCGGCAAGCACGGCATTTCCAAGTTCATTATTACAGATAGGGACAAAATTTTTCTTAACAACTTTTGGAAGGAGTTATTCACGACCATGGGGACACTTTTAAAGAGAAGCACTGCGTTTCACCCGCAAACGGACGGGCAAACAAAAAGGGTAAATAGATGTCTCGAAACGTACTTAAGGTGCTTCTGCAATGAGCAACCAAAGAAATGGGACAAGCTAATTCCCTGGGCAGAATTGTGGGACAACACCACCTTTCACGCATCCACTAAGGTGACTCCCTTTCAAATGGTTTATGGCAGACCCTCCCCCTCCATTATTATTGTTGGAATTCTTTCCTTTTTTCTAGGCTTTTTCCTTGTTAGAATCCTAGAATAATTATGGAAAGATTATGGGAATGTATTCCTTATTTTCCTAAATCTTTTCCTTTTTTATTCCATTGTGTACTCTATTTATTCTCCCTTGTACCTATTGCTTTATTCATTAGAAAATAATAACAACACAAACAATCGTGGTTTTTCTCCCGGTACTCGGGTTTCCACGTAAATTGGTGTGAACTCGTTGTCTCTCTTTTCAATAATTATCTTATGGTATGAAGAAGTCACCAAATAATGAGGTGGAAACCATGTTAAAAGAAAGAGATTTAGCCCTCAATGCCTTGAAGGAGAATTTATGTGCAGCTTAAAATAGAATGAAGAAGATGACAAACCGGAATAGAAGACAACTGAAATTCAAAGTTGGAGATGAAGTCTATTTAAAACTAAGACCCTATAGACAACACTCTTTGGCCCGAAACAAGTGTGAGAAACTGGCACCTAAATTTTATGGACCTTATAAAATTATTGAGAAGATTGGAGAGGTCGTCTATCGATTGATGTTACCCCCGGAAGCTGTCATTCACAATGTGTTTCACATTTCTCAACTAAAATTGAAGCTTGGAAGCAGCATGAAATCCAACATCAACAACCGATTCTAATTGAAGATTTTAAACTGCAATTGTGGCTAGAAACGGTATTGGGAGTCTGCTGGAATCAGGAACTAGGTGGAAATGAGTGATTAATTAAATGGAAAGATCTATCGGACAGCGAAGCCACATGGAAATCACTCTACCAAATGAATCAACAATTCCCTAGTTTTCACCTTGAGGACAAGGTGAACTTGGAACCAAGGGGTGTTGTAAGGCCCCCAATTGTTCACACATATAAAAGAAAGGACAAAAGGGTAAATGTACAAGCAGCTAACGATGAAGGAATAATGGAAAAAGATCATGTTAGTGGGGCCCATGGGCAGGAACGAGAGAAAAAACCTCTATAAAAGTTGATGCTTCTATAAAAGAAAAACCTCCAGTGAAGGAAGCCCAAAGGTCTAGTGATTAGTAAAGTTAAAGACCAGCTTGCCTCATTGCTTACTGTTCCCCGATCAATGAATTTTTGCACAAGGTCTACGCAGTCCCAGTAGTTGTCCCTCTCGATAACGACACTAACTTTAAGTCTCTCTTATGGCATGTGAACGATGACAACCTGTTTAAGCCTTCTTCCTCTTCCTCGCTTGATCTCTTGGCTTCAAAATAAAGCACATCTCACTCAATCCCGTCAGTCTCCAAAAGTCACGCACATTTGATGAAGCCCTTCCCCAAACATTTTACCAAAACAAAGCAGAATTTTTCTAGTCTTCTTAGGCCATTCCCCAAACGCTACAAGTTTTCAAGACAAATTAAGCCATATCCCAAGCATTTCACTAGAAAAAGGGGTACCATCCTTGATCCAACTATCTCAGAGTCCAACCCAGATCTGTAGAAGATTGTTGTGTGCGTGCTCTTCTTCCACGTTCCACCAAGAAGTCAGACTTTACTCTACCTCCTTAATAGAATTTTACTTACTCAGTCTTTAATCCTAATTCGGAAGAGGCTGAAGACTCTTTTCCATTCTCAATATTGCTTGGGTTTTTTATGGCTCCCTTTGTTCCTTGGTTCTTTAGTTTCTGGAAGGTCCACCGCTTCCAAAGAAGCCTAGACCAATATTGTTTACTTTGTTTAAAGCTCTTCTCGCTAAATTGTAGTTTGAGAGAAACCAGCGGATTTGTCACGATAAGGAAACACCAAGACCAGAAATTCTTTTCTCTAGAGAGCAAACACAACTTGGTGTTCTTTAAACAAGGAGTTTGGGAATTACTTCATTCAAGACATGTGCCTAAATCGGGCAGTTTTCCTCTCCCAACCAATCTTTAATCTTTATTTTGGTGCTGTCGCCTGCTTCTCTCAGCCGGTTTTCCCTCCTCTTAAGCAGCCGTTCTTTGGAGGTTAGTTTTTTAATTTGTTTTTGGTTTTCACAGTAGCTGTTTTGTTAGGCTCAGTTTTTTCGTCACGGGTGGTGTTTTTGTATTGCTTCTATTTCTTTGCATTTTACTCTATCTCGGCCCTATGTATTTAAGTTGGACACATCTGATTATTATCTAGTACTTCGTCTGTTTTGCATAGTGTTTTAATTGAGATATAATGTTTGGTGCTAAGGGGATGTCCAGTTAGTTGAGATGTCTAGATGAACCTTTTGATCCCGTCTACTTTTTGCTCTTTAGGCTTCTTTATTACACTCAATGTATATCTCTCTTGTACTTTGAGTTTGTATTATCAATAAAGAAGTTTGTCTCCATTTAAGAAAAAGACCGTCAATGAGTTAAGGTCAAGAGTTAATTGTTCTCCGAAGGTGAGACCCACAAACTTAGATCTAATGAGGGTCAATGTTGGGACTTGTGAAGACAATTATAGAAACCTATGAACGGTGTTTGAGAAACAAAACACATTGGTTAGAATGGGGTGACCAATGTGGTACTTAAGTAGCTTAGCTCTCTTATCCCAATAGCTGGCTTTTAGAGTATGGTTTTCTAAGGTGCTTAAGCACGTAACGGTATCAGAGCCGATTGTTGATGTTTCGGAATGGAAGCCATGGAGTATTCTAATCGGGTGTGGCCGAGTGAAGTACCATCGGAGTAGCCATTGGAATGTCAACTTTCAGGGGATAGGGTATTGTTAGGAACCAAGGTAGTATGAGATGCCTTCGTCCCACATTGGTTAGAATGGGATGACCAATGTGGTACTTAAGTGGCTTGGTTCTCCCACCCCAATAGCTTGCTTTTGGGGTGTGGTTCTCCAAGATGCTTAAGTATCTAACACGCTAGCAATGAAGAGGGCGATGATGGGACCGACAAACACGATAGAAAAGAGTGATGAAGGGATTTGCATACAAGATGAAGATAGCATGCCCCTATTGGTTGAAGCTCATGAGCGTTGATGATGGTGATGGAGATTGATCACATCAATGAGAATGGCGTTACTAGAGGTGGAGATGGTGGTTGATGAAGATGGCGGCCGATGGGTAGGGTTATGATGACTCTGATACTATGTTATTTTTAGGAGGACTTTTTTTATTCGTCAAATTGATCTAGTAGTGGTAACTATAATTCCATAGAAATTCTAACTATGGAAATAATAAAAGGAAAGGATATTTAAACATAACAAGAGATAAAAAGACTAATATTTTTGTGTAATTGTACGTATAATACAATAATATTCTTAAATCACCAATTCATCGAAAAACTTAAGTTAGTGGTTGAACGCAAATTTAATATGAAAATTACAAAAGGATATGGTATCTAACACTCTCCCTACGTGTGGGCTTGAAATATAAAAAAAGACCCCAGAAGTGGAAATGAATATTAAATGAGGGAGGAAACAATGTTGCTGGGGTTTGAACAGAGGACTTCTCTAGACCGCCTGCTCTGATACCATCTTAAATCCACTAATTCATCCAAAAGCTTAAGTTGGTGGCGAAGGCTAATTTAATATAATATCTACAAATATGAACAAATCTTCATATTGAGGTGAACATATAGTAGAATTACTAATTTTTCCTTTCGCTCAATGTTCTGTGGAATTGTTTGCTTAATTGTATTAAATAGTCAATTGTAAATATCAATGTTGAATTTGGGAATCATTCCTTTCTTCTTTCTGATTAGTATTGGAGCTTATCATTGGGTTGATCGTATCTCTTCATCCTTACCTCTGTGGGGTCACAACAGGTAATGCCTTTAAATTGTAAATTGTTTAATTTTCTTTCTATTCACACACACACACAAAATCAGAATTCCCAAAAACATTTGGCAGAAAATTCTCCTTTTATCTCTCTAGGCTACATCAATTTGCTATTAGAGCGACTGCTACTGGTGAGAGACCAAGAAACTCTTGTTGACAACAATCGCGAGAGAGAGAGCTTTGAGTGTTGTGCTTGTTACCAAAAAACTCACATCTAATCAGAAGGAACCATTGAAATTCCAAGAAAGAAGAAAGTAGCCAAAGATTTTTTCAAGATTTTGCAAGAATAAACTATTACCGATCAAAGTGGGATGTCCAAAAAAAATTCAGCAGTTAGTGTAGGCAATAAAATCAATTTTACTTTAAAAACAATGCTGGAATTTTGATTCAAGTGATTCAAAAGAAGAATTCTAACATACTAATTTTACCCATGCTTGATCTTCTTAAAGAACCTATCATTATCCACAATGCAAATCTGATTCTAGCGACTCCTGTGACATTTCTAAGGAAGTTTGGGATGAAATACGACGGCAAAATTATCGATTAAAGGCTCAACAACAACCAGCTTTGGGTTTAGTGTTAGCAGGATTCAAGCTTGGAGTTGGGAGCAGAATCACATTTTGGATGGACTTGTGGATTAATAAAGTCCCACTAAGAACCAGATTTCCAAAGCTTTTCCTAATAGCACAATGCCCCAAAGGCTCGGTTTTGGATCATTGGGATCAATCTACTTCTTTGTGGTCCATCTACTTTAGATGACTTCTAAAGGATGATGAGATTCTGGAGTTCCAAATCCTGATAAGCATGCTTGCCAAGGAAAAGGTTAAGGATTTTAATGACAAACGCTCTTGGTCCCTTGATGCAACCTTAGCATTTAAATCATTGGTAAACCATCTCTTCGGCATTGCCGCTTGACACATCATTGATGAAGGCTTCATGGAAATCAAAAAGTGACGAGTTAATATATTGACATGGATTTAAATTTTTGGTCATCTCAACTATTTGTTTTGCAAAGGAAGCTACCTTCCCATTATCTTTCTCCGAGCATGATTACACTTTGTAAAGGAAATGGATAAGATCTTCGGCACATCTTTTTACTGCAGCTTTGTTCAAAATTGCTGGTTTTTTCTGTTTAAATTTTTTGGCCTAAACTGGCTGTTCGGTAAAATTGCCCACAGCAATGCATTACAGATAATAGTGAGGCCAAAGCTAAAAAAGATTCAACAAATTCTTTGGAGTAACTCGATGAAAGCACTGCTGGCGGATTTATGGTTTGAAAGAAACCAAAGAGTCTTCCATGACAAGGAAAGTACTTGGTTTTCTAGATTCGAAGCAGCCTGACTGAATGCATTCTTTTGTCCTAAGGACCTTGGAGATTATTCTAGCCAAGATCTTACTCTGGTTGTACTTTGTTACTTGTGTTTTCTATTTTTCTGTCGACGTCTCTGGTTACTAAATCAACTCTAAAGACTTCTTCTTCGCCAATTTGACATGTTGTTCGTACTTAGCGAAGACCGTGTCAAACATAAAAAATAAGCTAACACCTAGGCAGATACACATGTTTAAGAAAATCCTATTCGGTCATTTCCTGAATGTTAAGCTAGTGTTTAATGAACCACTTTGCCACTACATCCTGTTGAGAGAGGTGGATTATAAACGGGACGACGTAATCAGTTTTAAATTACTCAGTTAAAAGGTCTCCTTTGGACGGGAGGATTTTGATACCATTATAAGGTTGAGGTTTAGTCGAGACGTCCTGTTCAGTTTGAGGAGGATAGAGCCCTGAGGTTGAGACGGTTGTACCTAGTGATGGGTCGGAATTGGATAACAAGTACCTGACCCTTAATATGGATTCGATAGACAGTGATCATATTTCGATGGCTACAATCTCTGCACTTTTAGTCCATAACTGGGTGATCTAGTAAACTAGTTGAGCACGGTGATGAGTTAGATGGTCTAGTGGACAATGACGATGAACCTCCATCAATGAGTGCCAAAAAGAGAAAGCATGTCGTGTTAAAAAATTGTTGCATTATTTTCGTCTCAGCCAAGTCATACCTCGAAGATGTACAAGTCGGTTACTTGTTTTTAAATAAGAAAGATTTGGCGAAGTAAATTGCAGTGTTTGCCATCATGAAGAACTTTCAGTTTCGTGTTTATAGATCGAACAAGAAGTTATATGTCCTTAGATGCTCTGACTTTGCCTGTTTGTGGCAACTAAGGCTATCAAGCTGAAAGATTCCAACCTGTACAAAGTTTCTAAGTATGAGAGTACACATACGTGACAAAAAATCCTGAGAAAACATGATCACAAACAAGCAAGAGTTGGGTTATAGCTGAACTAATCTAGTCCAAATACCAAGATGTTAGTCGTGGTTATATACCCAAAATATAATTCAGGATTTTTTTGAAAGAATTTGGCATTGACTTGTCGTACGAGGGACTTGGAGGGCTCGAGAAGTGGCACCGTCCATGGTAAGGGGGTCCCTCAAAGAATCTTACGCTTTGTTAGCTCGGTATGGAGAAGCGTTGAAGATTGCTAGTTCGGGGACTTAATATGATTTGGAGGTAGATCTCAATAGTCCTTTCATGTATGTGTATATGGCACTTGGGGCATCAATTGGAGGTTTTTTAAATTGTAGAAGGCCAATTTTGGTGGTTGATGCTGCATATTGCAAGGGGAATTATAAGGGTATTATGCTCGTAGCTATGTCCATTGACGCTAATAAGCAAGTGTACCCGATGGCATTTGAGTTGGGTGATAAGGAAAAGGACGAATCGTGGACGTGGTTCATGACAAGGTTACGAACAACTATCAGCGCTGTCAATGGGCTAGTGTTCGTAGACTTTTGTGTAGAATAGTTTCAATGGGAGAGGCTGTTGAGAGATGGTTAACCAAAAATTTAATGGTGAAAGAACCTCCAATTTCTAGGGACCAAACCCATTGGGGGTGTTTACCATTTTCCTATTTAATAAGATCAACAGTGCTTGCAATTTGCTTTCAGCTCTTACCTCTTAGCTCGAGATCCGCTTCTTCTTTCAGCAATCTTCTGAAGTAAACCGACCAAGAGCTAGTTTGACTATCCCAATGCTTGGCCCTAAACCCTTTTGGTGAAAGGGAAATACAAAATAATCTTGGGAATTTACTATTTAGCGCAATAACATCCGGCCAAGGGTCGGTCCAAAAGAAAATTCTGCTGCCAGTGACCTCTCTAAAGGCAGCCAATGCTTCAACTTTGCGCTATTATCTAGATAAACTGATCCACCGGCTTCTTAGACTCAAGTACTCCTTCCCACTTGTGTGCCAATGGAAGGGATGGTTTTTGTGAATGCTTTTAACTACTTTGCACCACAGGGTGTTCTGTTCTGACATAAACCTCCCAGCCCCATTTTGCCAAGAGAGCCATATTCCTTGTTTTCATATTGCATAAACCGAGACCTCCATCTCTCTCTTTTTGGTGAGTTTGTTCCATTAACCAAATGATTCAGCTTCCCCCTACTGGCACCTTCCCAGAAGAACTTTCTCATAATTTTTTCCAAAGTACTATAAATAGAAGCTGGCATGAGGAAAGTGGAAAGGTAATATGTGGGAAGGTTAGAAAGGACTGATTTGCATAAGGTGATTCCATTCTACCTCCTCGAGAGAGATTGTACCTCCTCCACTTGCTCAGTTTGTAAGTCAAAGTAGTAAGACTTACCAGCCCAGAGTCCTTTACCTTGCATGCATCCTCTTTTTTCTTCATTAGACATATAAAATTTTTCATGACACGTGCATTAAGTTTCCTGTTGTCAAAAAATTAATTGATATGGGACTGGAAGTCGTTCTTAAAATTATCTCAAAATTTAATTAAAATTTCTGCCGTGAAACCATCCGATCCTGGCACTTTACTTTTCCTCGAGAGTTTCAGAAATGTTTTTATCTCTGTTAATGAGAACTTCAGTGTCAGCCATTTATTCTGGTCTTTATAGACTACAACCCAATTTTGGGGGGATGGAAAGTAACCGGCATGAGGAGTTTTTGTGTACAATGACCTGTAAATGTCAATGGTTCAATCTCAATCTCCACATATGAGGAAGTTGGAACCCCTTGGTTATTTACTAGTTCTGTGATCAAGTTTCTTCTTTTTCTAGCAGATAGAAAACAATGGAGAAATTTGGTATTCTCGTCCCCCAGCTTAAGCCAACTTAATTTACTCCTGTATGAGATCTCTTTCCTCCCTTCTATACAGCTCCAATAGTTCTGCTTTCAAGCTCAATTTCAAGCTACTGTCCTCTGGTAACAAGTCCAGCTAGTCATCCTTGCCTTCTTCGTTTGCCAAGGATTTTGATAAGCTTTCTTCATAGGATTTCCTTTCTTTTTCACTGTCCAGATTCCATGTATTAAGCTGGTTTTTAATGTACAGAGTTTGGAGGAAATAATGAAGCCTGACTAGCATTGGCGATTGCCCGAATCCAGGGAGTTCTCAATAATCTTGCAGCAGTGTTTGTCTAACCAACTATTATAAAAACGAAAAGGAGATGGCCCCAATGGTAAGCCCCTGCTTCTAATAATATGGGGAAGTGGTCTGAACATAATCTTGCTTGTCTTGTTACTCTGGTGTCTGCAAACATCTTGTCCCAATCAGAAGTAATTGGGATCTGTCCAACAAGGATTTGGAAATTACGCTGCCTTCTCTAGATCATGTGAATTTCCCATTAGATAGCAGAATTTCGTACAAATTAGTGTCATCAACGAATTTGTTAAATTTTCCCATTCCCTTGGTTTGCCTCTCAATTGGATATCTCTCTTGGATCAATATGGTAATATTCAAATCTCCTCCCACGCACCAAGCGCCTAAACAAAAGGTTGCAAGATACGTGAGCTTTGGCCAGATGAGCTTCCTTTCTTGGTATTATGTTGGGCCATACACATTGGAAATCCAGCAAGTCTTTCTACATACAATGGTGCAGTTGACTGAGAGAGTGTATCTACCTTTGATAACTTCAGACACTGAAATTTTACTTTGATAACTTCAGACACTGAAATTTTACTTTGATAACTTCAGAATTCCCCCTGATCTACCGACTGCTTCTATAAAATCCCAACCGATATACTTTGAACTCCAAAGGGCCTTGATCATGGAACTGGCAATAACTTCTTGTTTCATTTCCTGAATTAAAACCACTGTCAGGATTTGGTGGACTTCAATAATCTTTTCAAGGCAGATTGCTTTGATTTATTTAGTAGGCCCCTTGTGTTCCACGAAATGATTTCCATACTTTTGCTTTATTCTAATCACCTTCTCAGATTAGTCCAATTTTGCATACAGCTGCGAATGGAGCTAATTCTAGTGGGAAATCTTCAACAGCCTCTTTTCAAGACCTCTTGGGTTCTGGTGAGAGGAATAACATGGGTAGGTCTGGCCCCAATCCATTAGGGTATTTGGCTTTCTCTTGATCAAAAGATCGATCCTCCAACTCCTCCTCGTGCATTCAAGACACCATGTTTCATTTAATTAGATAATTCAATTTTCCTCCCGAGTGTCCTTCCCAAAGGAAGTTTCTTAATAAACGCTCCACTGTTTGAGACACATTTGTCGGCATTAAAAAGATCGAAATATAATATTGTGGGAATATGGGAAAGAACTGACTTACTTGAAGTGGCGACCTCCTCGTGATAGATTGTATCTTTTCCATTTCTCCAATTTTTCTTGAATTTTTTCAATTACCTGCTGCCAAAAAAGAGCTTGCTTAGGATAACCACCAAGGGGCAGCCCTAGGTAACAGAGTGGAAGATGAGAGGCTTCACAGTTCAGCTTTGATGCCTCTTCAAACAGCTCATTTTCTTCTATGTTTAAACCTCAAAGCACAGATTTTCCCAATTAATCTTCTGTGTGAAGCTCCACTCAAAGAATTCAATTGTCTTCTTAAGAGTTTCCAGCATTCCATCTTTTCGTATTTACAAAAAATTAATGTGTCATCAGCGATTTGAAGGCAATGGACATGAATACTGATTTTTCCCACCTTGGAACCTTCAAACTTTCCTTTTTCATATAGCCTATTTAACAAGGCACTTAACATTTTGCTGATTAATAAGAAAATGAAGGGTGAAAGTGGGTCTCCTTGAATTCTTCTTGTGGCTTTGATTCTTCCTCTTGGTCTCCCGTTAATGAATATTGAATATTTTGGATTAGAAATACAGCCCATGATCCATGTGATCCATCTAGTATCAACTTTTTTTTCCATGAGAATTTTCTCAAGGAACTCCCAATCTACTCTATCAAAGTCCTGTTCCAAATCCAATTTTAGAATCCATCCTTTCTTCTTTTTAGCACGGTACTCCTCCACGGCTTCATTTGCTATAAGAATTGGATTCAAGATTTGCCTTCCTTCAATGAAAGTGCTGTGTGGGGGTGATTACACTAGGCATGATTCTTTTGAGGTGTTCGGCTAGCACCTTAGCAACAAGCTTAGATGTTAAAGTGGTTAAGCTGATTGGTCTAAAGTCTTGAGCACAGACAGAATCTTCTTTTTTCTGAATTAGGCAGATAAAGTTTCTTTGACGCAAGAGTTTAGCTTCTCATTCCTGAAAAAATCCTCAAACAATTTCTCAAAGTTAACCTTAGTTAAGGGCTTAAAATTCCTTTCCTTGACAAGGCATGCGTTATCTTCCTGGCCAATAAATTTTGTAGTGCTATTTTCTTTTCAATGACGTGATTATTTCTTATTATAAAAAGGAAAAAAGAAAAAGAAAAACTCTTCCCCCTGATGCTTCTTGTAAGTATCCTCAATAGTAAAAGAAACCTAAACTACACTACATGCAAGCCAACGGTAACTCTTTACTCATGCACATGTGATTATCATCCAAAAAGAAATGTGTTCCAACAATGTACAATTGTATTCCTAGTGTTCTGACTATTTTAGATATTTACTCTGCAGGAAAGGCTTTTCTCTTGCGAATGTGCTAGAAGCTGCAGTAGAAGAGGTTAGAAAGCTTTTACTAGTGCATCCGAGTATTGTTATTGCTTCAAAAGCAACCATTTTTGGGGATAGATCTTCTGACGCAGTTAAACGGTGAGTTTAAGGCTGTAAGGGATTTCTTTTTTCTGTGAAACAAAAAATTACGTGACAGTCTTAACTCTTGAGGAATTATGTTTCTTGTACTTTACTGTTCAATTCAACTAGAATATTTCACTTTTGGTGATCCATAGATTTGCCTGCATATTTCACATGGTCATGTATGTTGATTTTATGGAATTAATCTCTATTTCATTAATTATTTAGTAGAGGTACAAGTTTATATATAACCATAGAAAAATACACTTAAGGAAATAATATCAAATAATATCTCCGGAATAATATCACCTAAGAATAATCTAATTATATTAATACCCTCCCTCAAACTCAAGGTTGAAATCACAAACTTGAGTTTGATAAGAATTAAGAAAAGAAACAATATATCTAGAATAGAATAAAAAACCCGAAGAACAAACACACAAAGAACTTCTAGGCTAAAACAAACCCACGAACAAAAAACTTCTGGGATAGAAACATAGATCCTCGTATAGAGATCTATAACAGAACCTAGGAAGAACGAAACAAGAACTTCGGGGCAAAATGAAAGAGCAAAACTGAAGCAAAGTAGAATCAAAGCTGGACGAAAACAGGTCGGAATTGGACAGAAGTGTTTTGTCGGATCAAATGGAACGAACGAACTAAACTAGAGCAAGTCAGAATCACACTAAACGGGAAATTTGGGGCGAACAGAACAAAAACTGAACTGAATGGAGCAGAGAGGCTTAGCGGATCTGAACAAAAACAGAATCGAGGCGTCGTTGGATCTGGGCTTCGATCTAAACTTCAAAGGCAGACATGAAGAATGGGTCTGAACAAAATCAGACAGGTCTGGAACAGATTGGAGGCGGACGCAAGGATCTGAGGACATGGGGTTTCATGGATTTTGTTGGGACAACATAAGAAGATGGAGCAACGGCAACGAAACGCAGCGGCAAGCGGAGCTTCTTGGACGACGGACAAAACCAAAACTCTTCGGCTGGGCGTTCGGCTTCAACTGACTAAGGTTCAATCGGCTGCTTGGCTAACGGAAAAACAAGAGGTCGGACGGAGAACTATGAAGGAGATGGTCGGGAAGCAAGGGCGGCGGATGCTAGTGAAAACGAATGGGGTTTCTGGGGTTTGGATGGTGGCAGATTTGAGCAGCAATGAGCGACAAAGGGAAGGTGCAACGGCGGCGGATTTGCAGATCTAAGGGGCGGCTTCAGCTAATGGAGGATGATTCTGAAGGTCGGATCTGGAACATAGGGGATGGTTCTGCCTCTGTCGATGAATGATCAACGGAGGCAGAGAACGGGATGTGGCAGCTAGAATTCAATGAGACAGAAAAACCTAAAGCTCTGATACCATGTTGATTTTATGGAATTAATCTCTATTTCATTAATTATTTAGTAGAGGTAAAAGTTTATATATAACCATAGAAAAATACACTTGAGGAAATAATATCAAATAATATCTCCAAACTAATATCACTTAAGAATAATCTAATTATATTAATAATGTACTTTGACGACTTGTTGCAATTCTCTACGTCTATTATGCATAAAATTGCTTGAAGACTTGTTAGCATATTTTGAGTTCTAAGATGTGAAGCTACTTATCACCAATTCTTTTGTCATTCTTGTCCATTTTTTGGTTGCTTCATTTTCATTCTCTTTTCTTGGATAGGAAACCACTAACTTCACTGTTTCTTCTATAAAGAATAAAGAGAATGATGTTATGCTAGCGTGACCTTGATTTTCAAATTGATCAAATTGTTAGGTATTGATATGAAACAACAATTGTAAGTTTCAGTTTAAATGTGCTAGGAGCATAAGGGTTATCTCTACCTTGGTTTATCATATTGAACTTTAGAATATGAATGTAGATCTCAACTAATCTTCTAATTGTGGGAGAATTTGCAACTAACTGGTCCAACATTAGTTTCGCCTTTTATATTATTGAAAACCTCCGACTTGGATTCAGTGAGAAATAGTTAAACTATGGGCTTTTTGTTTCAATAATTACGTTTCTATGCTTCTTTAGATGATATGACATATTAACCCTGGCGAATTTGTCAGTGATAAAACTTTATCAGAGTCAGAATTAAAGCATGGGAAACCCGATGGTGGACTAGGTTTGTACCGAGAGTATATGCCTTCTGCATGGCAGGTAATAAAGATAACTAGTCTTTAACCATGAAACATAAAGTATTGCCTGAATGAACAGGGAGATATTTACAAAGTTAAATAACATCATGGTTCTAATTTCTAAAGACAGTGGCCATAAAATATAGGGTTATTTTCAAATATAACAAAATGAACAAAAATATTTACAAAATATCAGTCTGTCTATGATGAACCTTGTAAACCAAGATAGACTACTATTTGTATCTATAATAGTCTAACTTGGTCTTGTAGACACATATAGTAGTCTATCTTAATCTATTATAAATAGATTGTGATATTTTGCTATATTTATAAATATTTTAATAAGTTTTGTTATTTAAAATAATTTTCCTAAAATATAGGATAGTGTGTTGGGGATAACTAAAATTCTGTTTAATTATTATTTGATTTTTGCTTTTTTCTTTTCAAAATCTATAACTTCTCCCACGTATGAAAATTCTTGCTTTGTTATCTATCTATGAAGTGTTTTGAAAGTCCCAAAAGGAAAAAGAGTATTGTTTGTTATGTTATCATCACCTTCCTCTGAAATCAATTCATCATTTAGTGATTTGCTGGATGCATTGTCCTCACCATTACTCACGGCACATTTCTCTCCCACTATCCTCATCATTACTTTGTTCTATATTTTGGAATCCGATGCTATAGGTTCTATTCCATAGCTATTTGGCTGTTTGTTCGTTGTTTTTTAAAATTAAGCTTATAAATACTCTATCTTTTGATTTCTTTATTTTGTTATCTAGTTTTATGAGTGTTTTCAAATTCCTAGCCAAATTATGAAAACTTAAATTTCTTTATTTCTTTGGACTGCTACCCTTTGTGCGATCTTGTGGATTTTATAGGGAGAACGGAACAATAAGATTTGTAGAGGTATGGAGAGGGATCCTAAGGATCGTTGGTCTCTTGTTCGTTGTCATGTTTTCCTTTGGAATTTGTTATCGAGAGTGTTTTGTAATTATTCTTTGGGTCATATTAACTTTTGCTAGAATCCTTTATTGCAACGTTATTTTCTCGAGGCTTCGTTGTTGCTGCGCCTTCTAATTTTTTCATTATCTCTCACTGAAATTGTCTATTTTATCAAGAAAAAAGTAAACTTAAAAAAACGATTTTTAAAATCTTGTTTTTGTTTTCTTTTAGAATTTAGCTAGAAATTCTAATCTTAAATTACAAAATGAAAGAAAAAAATATAATCAAATGGTTATCAAACGTGAAAAATCATACAAAACATCATCTAACTAGATTCCATTTGAAGATTTGAGTACCACATTCTATTTTTCTAGACAAATAATGGAAGACTAGTGAAATTTCAGTGAAGATGCCATGTGAATAAATTTTATTCCATTTAAGTGTGGTTCCATAGTACAGGATCCGGGTGATATTCTAAAATTACTTATGAAAGAGATTCATTTGTTTGGGTTTTTGCAGTCTTTTGTCACGCACAGAGTTTTTGTTCGAAACTCAGGTCTGAATTACATATTATGCTCAAAAGTCTAATGTGGTCTGATTCACTTTCTGTATCAGTCATTAATCTGATACTTTTTTGTTGCCTTTCAGATGAACATCTTAAATTGAGCAGTTGTGAGCATCAACCAACATATTCTTCTGAATGGCTGCTACCATCCCTAGGTTTCCTCGATAAATTTATTGTGACAAATGTGAGAAACCAAGCTATTTCTCTTAAGCTACTCGTATATAATAAAGTGCCATGAAATCTAGAAGCTAAAGGTATATTGATTTGATATTAAAATACTGATATCATAAATTTTGGAAGATAAAGTTGAACCGCTTACTCTTTTTATTTTCATGAAGTAAGATGTGTCAATCTTGATAACAAAAAAGATGTTTATTTGGTCCCTTTCTTCTAGAATTTGATTCGTTTTGATTCTTATACTTTCAAAATGTTATTTTTAGTTCATATACTTTTAACTTTCATCCCTTTTAGTTTAGGTTCATTTTTGTTGTTTTATTATTTTAATTTATTTTGGTTCTTAATTTCAAAAAGTCATTATTTTGATATTTTCATTTTATTTTCAAGTGATTCCTTTTTAGAAGTTCTAACCAAAATCAATCATTAAAGAACATTTTGAAAGTAGAAGAGTAGAGAGAACCAAAGTTAAAACTCAGAAGTACTGGGACTCAAATAAACATTTAGAAAATTGGGAAGCAAAATAAACACTAAAATATGATTTAAACCCAAAAAAAGAAAAAGGAAAAAGAAAGGAAACTATCATTAAACTCAACTTTAAATGAATAGATTGTGGTATTTCCGTAAGTAAAACTAACATAAGAAATTTGGATTTTACATTGTACCTGCAGGCTGGCGTCTTTTCAGTACCCTGAACTCCATTTGTTTCCATTTGCTATGGCCCATTTCTTGGACGATGTTATGTTAGTTCCAGGATTTGTTTTTAAAATATTATTGTTGGTTGAATGATGGTTTTTGTATTATTGTTTCATTCCTATGATTTGGGTCTCGATTGACAGCTAAAAGAACCCACTGTCATTGTAGTAGACGTGTTTTTTTTGGTTATCAACTATGTTGGTGTCAACTATCTAATAGCATCAACTTTGTATGAAAGCCACCTCAGGTCAACTAAGTTTCACTCAAACCTCTTACCTAGTCTACTAGAATTAGCAGAATTATCTAACAAAATGTTGAAATTTTTTACTAACTTTGATCAAAGGACAAAATGGTCATTTGGTCAAAGGCAAACTTTGACTTGTCAAACCAAAAGTTAACATTCTTTACTTTTTACAATTTTATCTGTTTTGACTTGTGTCGACCTTTCAAGCATGAATTCACATTCATTTTCTCAAGATTCAATCACCTTTGGATATATCGACGGTTAAAGTTTGACTATACAAATTAAAAAGGGTCACATTTTGACTTTTCACAACTTTGACTATTTCCATCATTTTTGAGTTTCCATGTATGAATCTGCATTCATATTTTTAATATTTAAATCACATTAAATATAAAGTCTCTAATATGGTAATTGACGGCTATATCACATATATTTATCGGTTCTCTTCTTCACCTAATTCGAACAATTTGACTCATTCCATTACATCATTCTAAGTTTATTTCATATGAGCTAGCAAGAGAACCTAATGAACCTATAGACCATGGGCTCCAACAATACAAGATTAACTAGCTAAATTCTTTTAGATCGAGAATAAAGTGTTCAACCTAATTCATCTACTTTAGACCGTTTAGTCACTTTTTTACATTATAAGACCATTTACTGTTTAAAACTAACTATTTCAATTATTGATGACTTAGGTAACTTAACCTTAATCTTGATCTAACTATGAACTTCTATTCATATGAGATTATCCTTAGATTTTTATAGTTGAGGGCAACTCATCAATGCTGGTCCAATGTGCATCCCATTTTAGGGGTACGATCGGGCAGATGGCTGGAGACATAGGGTGTAAGTTTGAATTCACTCTTAACCTCATTAGAGTCAGTAGATAGGTTGTTTCCTTATGCATTGAATCCAGTTCTTGAACAAAGGGCTCTACCCTTTCATTAGCCTGAGAGAGATTCAGTTTATAAGTTGGACCTTAAACTAGTTGTTTGTAAAAGGATTAGTAGTACTTAAGGAACAAGAAGTAATCTCAAGAGTAAAATGGTAAATTGATTCAGGTGAGATTACGAATAATCTGTGAAAGGTTAACTTACTAATCATGGTTAATATCAAGTGGACAAATATATATTTATAGTGAAAAAGTGCAACAACGGGACTTTAATAGAACGAACTCATTAGTTAATGAATGTTGATTAATTAGCTTGGTCTAAAATAATTTACAAAAAAGATAAGTGAGTTCACTAATAGAAGAAATGGTTAAGGAACTCGCTAATGTAAATACTTTTCATTTTCTTCTATTTACGTAAATTTCCTTTAATTATAAATAAGGAATGATTGAGGAAGGGTTAAGGTAGGTTTGAGGTAGAGCTAAGGTAGGACTAAAGGAGTTTAGAAATGGTTATGATAACCCTTCCTCCAAACACACTTAAGATTAAAAAAAAAAAAATCCTTTCTCTCTATCTCTCCCACAACCAACACTATGGCAGAATTCCTCAAATTGCTATTGGTGATATCCTTGAAACTATTGCTTGTAGTTGTATTTTATCATTGATAGTCATTCTCAATCATATTAACTAATAATACATTTCTTAAATTAAAAGCTATTATTAATAACTGCTAACACTAATAACGGCTTATTATTGATAGTAACTGTCAATGATAACTTTTAGTTTTGGAAAAATCAAGAAACAACACTCGCAATGGTAATAAATAAAAAATTGTCACTAATAATAGCTAATAAAGACAACAACCGACATCAAAAATCGGTGATATTGACTAATTGTAGCTATCAGTGATAGCTTTCAACATGAGAAAATCGAGAAAAAGGTATGTGAAACAATCATTTCTCAAATTGAAATCAGTGTAGCATCTATCGTTGATAGTTACAATTAGTGATATACGCTATCAATTATTGATTTTAATTAAAGTTAGAGAAGAAACGTCCAAAATGATGGTTGCACTTGAGTACTTTAGTATTTTACTCATTCTTGTTGTGTTGTATATGCAATTACTTTATCCGTGCACTAGATATGCTATCATTTTTTCATTTATGCAACTAACCCATAAATAAAATGTGTTTTTATTAGATTTTTTACCTATACAAAAAAATATATAAGAAATATACATTTAAATTTTGTTCGTGTAAGTAATCTACTTGTATATCCACTCATTGGCACGACCACCAGACTCGTCCATGTCGATAAAAATACTGACTGCCTGCAAAGTGTCGAGAACAATCAATGATCATATTCCATAAGAAAATACAAAGCTATCAAAACACAACCAACACATGTGAAGTCAGCATGCTAAAGATCATCAAGTTTTCTAGCTTGCCTTTTAACTCAATGGGTCATAGTAATTCTACTATTTGATCAACCTTTTAGACGACCGTTTAGATGATAATAATAGGCATTTTATCCACTAAGCTATGCTTAGGTTTATAATGAAATGAACTAAGGCAATTTGCTGTACACTCAAGTACCCGTTTTGGCCGGTTCCTACCGAAAGTTTTCCCCTTCAACTCCATCCTTGCCCGCTAGCTTATGTTCGTAATTCTAGTGGAGATTGCTTAAAAATGAAAGACAGACAGAAAAATGAGTCTAGTTCCCAGTAATCTTACCTTTCCTATCCGAGGCCTATCTTTAGTTTTGTCTAAGCTGTTTCGAATGTGGGCAACGGCTCCCCAGCATTTTAATGTATTAGCCACACCGTCAAGCCGCAATAGATACTCTTCCTCAGACAATGGAAATGATTTCTACGAAATTGACAATTATCTAAGATTTAAAATGTGAAATGATCTCCCAAATTTTTAGGGCAGTGATGCTCTGTGAAGTGCTCATTTTCCTTCATGCACAGTCAATAGCTAATTGTTAAAAAAATCATCAAAATATGTTGAGCAGGAAGAAGATATAAATATAGAAGAATATATTTTATCTATAATTGTTTTTGAAAAATAACCTTTCCTTTCGACTCGTTAAATTATTTGTTCGTGTTTAGTTTCATTAACATCATTAACTGACATATGCTTCAATTTTGGAGATCTTACTAGAGCTTGTGCTTGGTTTTTAGTTCTTGGACGCAACCCAATTAATGCAGCTAGAAGCCTAGAAGTATTAAAATCTTGATAGACCTAGATATATGGTAAGATGAACGATCTTGAAAATACAAGATAAATCAAGTGTTTGAGGTACTTGTACTCTCCCAATTTTGAGATAACTCTCAAGCCCTAATACGATTTCCAAATATTGCTTACCTTCTTCTTTCCCATCTTCTGATCTTCTGATCATTTATGGACTTTCCTAACAAAATTCCTGAGTACTAATGTACCCCTAATATTCCTCTCCTATATCCTTCCCTTTCTCCCAAAATCTGGTTTGCTACAATTATCTAAAGGAATTTCCGGCAGATCAGTCAATTTCAGGAAACTTTCTGGGTACTATGAGAGAATAAATACTCCTTCCAAGCATTATCTACCACGCCACATCCTTTTAAAAGTGTCGTGGTAGCCACCAACATTAAAAGATTGCAGAGGGAATATGATATTTCCATAGTACTGGAAATTTACTTACTAATTTCCTAATTGTTCAGATAGGTTCAATTGTGAGGTTAGAACAATATTCCAATCAGAAAAATTCCATTTTGTAACCTTTAATTAACCTCTCCGTTGTTAACTTGTTATAATTCATTGACGGGTAGGTTCCCCTAATTTTGTAAGAGATCTCGGTTGATTAAAGATTTTGATAAAGAAGTAGAAGTGGGGACTAGGTCTTACATACCTGCTCTCTGTATTTCCACATGACATTTAAAGCAAGAAGATTCCGTCCCATGAACTCCTGAATTATGACAGAAACAAGATGAGGAATCCATAAGTTAGTCTAGATAAGGAACAGAGCACACTGATAATATGACATACTCGAAAACTAGACAATCCAAGTGAGTTTATGAGAAATTGGATTCTTGAATTTTAACGATAAGCACAACAAATCAACTTTTGAAACGGTAAGATTTCAGGGAGAATAGGTGGAAAAGAAATTCAAAATTGAATCGAATTTGTTTACGTAATACTAGTATGGTTAAAACTCAAACATGTTCAATCTCTAAACTTCAATTTTTGTCTATTAACTAAGTCTCTAAACTTTAAAAGACATCTAAGTAATTGAAATTTCAGTTTTGTATTTTATCAGTTCTAAAGCTTTAAAATTTTCAAATCTACCTGACCTTTCAATTTAGTCTTAAAGATCCCTAACATCTATTAGTAGGCATTAAATCAATTGTCTTAATAACAGAACACGTTAAACTTACAATTTTGTAACCAAATAAAAGCTCAAGGCCTTATTAGACACAAAATCAATGAACTTGTGAAGTACTTTTAAAGTTCAAGGATTAAGACTTACTACTCACTTGTTCAAATTCAGACACTAGTTTAACCAACCTAAAAGCCTATATTAGTAATTTAATTTAAGGAATCAAAGCTGAATACCTTCTTTATTAGTTGAACATCATAAGACTTGCCATACTTGTTTCTGATAAGAGTAGCCAGATCAATCCCACTAAATCTGGAATCATCTGTTCCAACCGATCTCTCCAAGTTCTCCCTAAGCATTTCGAAGTTCATCTGAAAGAACATAAATGGCTCATTTTAAGTCTACACGGGAAAAATGAAGCCACGAACCATGAAATGTGACGTGAAACTTATTTTTGTTGCATCCTTTTTTTCATTCAATTGAACCTATGGTTCATAATAATGAAAGTGTGATTAAAATCACTTTTTTCATGTCGAAAATCATACTGAAACATACTCTCATTTTCAATATCAATTGTGATGCTTGAAAATGGATTTAAAAAGTGTAGAGATGTTTGGAGAAAAATCAGGATTATTCAATTACCTAAAACAGCTAGTGAATTCACATACTTATAGGTTGCAACCTTTAGCAAGCAATAACATTCAGTCAAATCCCAAGATCTGAACTTTTAAGTATAGTAAAACAACATTAAACCAAGTCTAAAAGAACTTACAGAAGAAAAAACAGCCATGAAAAGATTAGGGCTTGATTGAGTTGTCCAGCAGAGTATGAATCTTGACTAGACTGTGGACTGATATATGTGGGTAAATTCCATTTGAATGGTTAAAGATTGGTTTGGCTTCCTCCCCAATTACTTGTCTTATTTGAATATTTTCTAGAAAAAATTAAAGAATTATTTGCGCTGAAGTCTTGCACTTCATTTTCAAAGCACAGTTGAGTCAAATAAAATGGAGAATGGTCAAACGTTTCCATCAATTTTTTTTCTCAGCTTCCTCTTGCTCATCAAAATAATTTTTAAAATTTCAGAAAACACTCCTCTTTGTTGAAAACCCCAAGATTCTTTCTGCATTCTTGGAGTTTTTACCATGATGAAATATGTTCCTAACATTATTTGGAAGATGGCATTTCTGTTTCTTGGAAAATTTGTAATTAAAAATCTTCCGGGTTTGATCTCCTTGGTAGAAATTTCTTTGCTCCAACATTCATTTTCTTAACCTAAGAAGCACAGACACGGATATGAGACACGAATACGACACGACACGGACACAGCGACACACCATATTTTTAAAATCTAGGACACGATACAGCAAGGACACATTTATTAAAATATTCATTTTTTAAATGCGTATATCATTTTTATAGTAAAAGAAAATTCATAGTAAATGAATTGATGCATTTATATGCTTAAAAGACTTAGCTTGATGTATTCTATGCTCAAAAGTTATTACTATTGCCATCTATGTCTTTTTAGTCTACTCAATAAGTATTCTATGCATGTCAAATACATTTGTTGGACTAGCAGGCGTCCAATAGGTGTCCACCAAGTGACACGGACACGCTATCCAAACTGAAGTGTCCATGCTTCTTAGTTCTTAACTGAAGTGCCATCTCACTTTATTTTCTTGATATTGATTGATCGCAAGTTGCTCAATGTGTCGTGTCATTGTAACCATCATTTGATGAATCTCGCCAACAACTTTCGTAAATTTTCTCAACGTCCTTCCCGGACCCACCCCCACCTTGTGGACATGTCTAGTTTCTCTCTCTCCCCTCTTTTCTGTTATCATTCTCTCCCCAACTTCCTCCGGTTCTTCATATTCCTTTTCTCTCTCTTCACCCGATTTTCCTTCAATTCTCTCCTCTCAGTTCTTTTCATCATTTTCTTTTCTGAGTTGCAGCTCCCTTTTCACCTCCTCCCCATTTTTACATCCCCTCCCTTCTATTCTCTGTCATGACTTGATTCATTGGTTATTTCAACCAACATCACCGCTGTACATTCAACCATGTGAGCCGTCACACGTCCAAGCTTTCGTCAATCTCAAAATCAACTAAACCGACCGACACAACCGATGAAAGTCAGTTGGTTAGTACAAAGCTAAAATAGCTGTTAAGTTTTTGACCGACTGGTTGACTTTCAGTGTCGTTTCTGTGCTAAAATGGACGCTGACCAACTAACTTACATCTAGCAATTAAACTCTCAAACTTTCCATTGAAAAATTGAGCCCTCAAACTTATACAAGATACACGGATTAAAATTGGACCCTCAAACTCAAATAGTTGTATAAATTGGACCTCCAAATGATAAAAGTTGAACCCTCAAACAATATCTATATAGTTAAGTTAAACCAAACCTCCCATCCTTACTTTCTTTTTAGTTAAGAAAGGAGTCGACAGTATCTATATAGTTTAAGCAAGTCACATTCAGGGCAGCAAATTGAGAAGTTTAGAATTGGAATTCTTTTTCTTTTGAGTTCAAGCTATATGGGAATGGGGACTCAATTGAAGGTATATGTCTAAACAACTATGTTGGAGAAATATTTAGAAGTTAAAAACGATAGATAATATGTTAAGTGAAAGCAGTCGAGTACTAACCCCTTCATTTTCTGTTTTAGGACTCTCACTGTCATTAATCCGATGATCGGGGTCATCGGGATCCATGGCACCGTCGATGGAACCGGCAAAAACAGGTCTGAGTTGCCGTCCAGTTCTCCGGCGACAGTAAGCAACATGATTCCCATGGTGGGTGGAAGGAAGAAATGGACAACAATCCACCCGAGAAATCTTTGTTCTACCTAGATGCTCTTGAATCCCAATCCCGGGCGACCAATTACTCTGGTGGCCAAACGTTACGCTCGTCATAATCTGCAAAAAAAATAATCAATCGGTTTCATTGATTAGAGACAGGTTTAGGGAAACTGAAATGGGAAAAAATAACTGAAAATTAGTGCGTGAACATTACCTTTGAGGATAATCGGAGGGATCGAAATGGAACGGGGAGTGGAGAATCAAGAATTTGAGAAAGGATGTGGCTTCCAATTGCTGTATTCATGTTTTCACTTTCACATTAATTTGAACCACTTGTTTGCTTTGCAATTCTAGACCCACACGGCTTATTTTTCTCTTCTTTTTCTTTCATTAATTCTATTTGTAAATCAATGATAATTACATAAATTGATGCAACTTGCTTCAAATATTGATTAATCATATCGAAATATCAAATTTCATCAATGATAACATGATAGATTTATTTTTCTTTCTATCAATACCATGGTTACTTCTTTTTTTTAGAACAACAAAAATAAATGTTTTTGATAATTGTTTCTGTTTTTTGTTTTTTGAAAAAAAGAAACCGAAAAAAAAATGTATTTGATAATTGTTTCTTTGAGATTTATTTTATATTTTATTCACATTTAATTCAATTAAACATCAAACAAAAATATGTCGTCCATTAAACATAAAAAAAAATAGAATTATCAAACCTATATGGAAGACCTTCTTGTAATCTTATGGAGAACGAGATGAAGATTGGGATTTGAAGGACAGAGTCGGCGAGAGAAAGACGAAAATCCACGACGAAGAGGAGCATCGAAACCCTCAGTGAAGAGGAAGACAGTGAAAACGATGAGAGGAAGAGGAAGAGGATGGTTATTTGAGAAAGACGGTGGAGATAAGAGGAAGAAAATGGAATCCACGTGGATGGTGGTTATTTGGAGAAGAATATGGAAATAAGAGGAAGAAAAAGAAAATCACCCGAGGAAAATGAAAAAGAAAAATAAAATAGAAAAAGAATTGGAAAAAAAAAGAAAATGAAATTAAAAAATTTGAGAAAAAGAAAAAAGAAACCAATTGAAATAATTGAGAAAAATGAAAAAGAAATCAATAGAAATAATTGAGAAACGGGAACGAAAGAAACTATTGTTTTTTCCAATAATTCCTTATAAAATGAGAAACTTTTCTACTTTTTCTAGAACAAGAAACAGAAAACGTTACTAAACACGTCCATTTCTTAAAAAATGAAAACATAAGCAAAGAACGAGAACGGAAACGTTACCAAACGGGCCCTTAATGACTATCAATATCTATCTATAGAATTTAAAGTTATAGAATTTAAAGTTTTATTATATTTTGGAGATTTTTTTTTGTTCATTTTGTTATTTTTTAAAATATTTCTTAAATTTTTTTTAAGTATATTAATTAAGACACTTGTTGTTTGACTTATTTATAGTTAAATTAAATGTAATCTTCTAAATCAATTTAGTTCGTGTTGATATTAAAATTCAAACAGAGTATACATAATCTTAACACGACAATAACAATAAAATTTATAATTAAAAAAGAATACATGCTTCCAAATATAGATGCACACTAAGGTGGCGGTATGCAGCAAATAAAAAAAAATATTAAAACGAACTTACTTACCTATGTGTTTGTTGAGTTGCATTGGAGCTATCATTTGACTCACACAGCTAAGGTGTGCGTCATTTGATATATATTCTAATAGGTTCGACTTTAGTTAAGGCCAAGGTCGAGCACCTACTCTTAGCCAATATTTTGAGTCTTTTGATCATTTGGGTTCAAGTATGTCAGAGGCATGCTCCTTTAGGTAGTTTTTAGGCTCAATCTTTGGTTTGGTTGAGGCTGTGCATGATGCCATAGGCCAAGAACTAATACCCTTTTCTAGGCCCAGTCTAAATTGTTACTTTTGTCCAAAATCCTTCTATCTTATTTACTTTGTTGTTTCTCTTTTTACTTGATCTCGATTCTACTATTTGGTCCAAAATTACGTTTAACAGACAAACCATCCATATATTAATTGGTTTACATATGAGTAGACTTCTTCAAATATTGGATAATTAGAATTATTGCCTAAACAATTTTTTTATAAAAAAAAATCTTATTTGAGAGTTTAAATTGGTACATTAAAGATTTAATTAATATAATTATAAGTCTCACACGATTGTTAGTACAAAACCTAACGTAATGAAGGATGTAAATTTATATTGCGGGAAGATTAATATTTTTTTCTTTTCTTTTCTACTCATCTCATGTTTAGAATTGAGTTGGCCCAATGAATGGCAAGAGAATTCAAATGGGGAAAGGAACACAAACTTCTACTTGTACGTTATACCCATTGCTATTTTGTTGTTGAATGTGAAATTTGGATTTGTCGTAGTTGACCACATAAATTGAATACGTTTTTTAGTAAAATAAACATGTGAAAATGTAGAATTGAAGTCCAAATTGTAAGGTTAGGAGTGTGTGTCAATTATCAATAAATCACTTTATCATCAATTCAACTACTTTGATAGACCATATGGATTATGCTATTCTTATTCTTATTAATGTTATTGTGTTATCTAAATAATGTAAAGTACTAGCAACATGCCTTTAGTGTTAAATGCACCCGTTGATGCTAATAATCTTACATTGTTGTTTCCAGTATTAGTAGAACACACTCTTGACAAACGAGCACTCGTCAAAAAGAGTTAGAATCATGAACACTTTATCTAGTGAGAATACACAAAGATGAGTAAGAAAAAGAAAACAAAAAAAATTGCTTGAGCTTGTTTTTAGAAGCAAAAGTTCATAGACTATTTTGCATTTGGACAAAATTAAAAAAGAAAAGAAAGAACAAATAATTGTTTTAAGGTGCAAGTGAGGTTATTTGAACTTTGAACTTGACAAACAATAGCCGCACAAGTGTGGGAAGTGTTAGTACCACTTTAAACACTATTTGTCAGGGGTATTAAAAAAAACCAGTAACTCGATCAACTCGTATTACTCAACTCAAATAGTAAAGGTTAGATTGACTTAAATTTTGTGTTGGGTTATGTTGGATTAGAAAATTTGAGGAAAAAATGGTTTTTGACTCAGATGACTTAAATGGTATACCATATTACAAGATTGACCCAAAATTTTCAGAAATGTCTAAATTGACTAATATTTTACGGCAAGCTAATTTTAAAGGTGCCAAGTGAATATTGATGTATTTTGTAGCCAACAAAGATTTCACCGGTTTTGTGTATCTCATTTTTTCCCATTTGCTCATGGAATTGATATAGATTCTTTCACTGCTTTGCTTATTGAAATTTTTTTCTTTGATGGTTTATGTGATATATTGATGGTTCGTTGTAGGAAAAACATCTCTCATAGTTTTGCTTTTATAGGAATGGTTCTTTAGATTCTTGTCAACATGTTTATGTATGCTTCCTTGATAGTGACTTCTAGATTCTTCCTTTGTAGTTAGCTCAACATAAAGGGATTATTTCTTCAAAACCATTACCTGCACTTGTTTTCACGTTTCTAGGAATAGGTTAGTAACTACTACAAGCAGGGGTAGATTGTTTATATTGAAGATGTAAAAGAAAGATTGGAAAATGCTCCAAGCACCATTTGATGGACTTTTTTGTGGAGATAACTTTGGTAAACAAGTTGTTTGTGTTGCACATCAATGATTTTTGGTGATCGATCGTTGCATGAAAATAGCATTTAACAGGAAAACTAGAAGCTAGATTGAATTCTTCTTCATTTTTTCATATTCTTATTAAGTTCTTTATTTCTTGAATGCCTGATTTTAGTTTGGTTTAAAAGATATAAGATTGGTTTGAGAAAGAATCTAAGCTCAGTTGAAGTCTCGTCCAGCAAAATGGTAGTTTCTCATGGGTGTGACTTCAATGATACTCTACTGCCATACTATATTTTAATGAGAAATAAATGGTTTTGCTCTTTCTTTATGTTGTATTTCTTCTTATTTTCTCTTTTTTCTTCTAAATTTAATGGTAAGCTTTGTCACGTTTGTTTGTGTACTAATGAGTCAGTTTTTGTGCTTTCTATTTAACTTCTTGTGTATCATGAAGTTTTTCTCTACTCTTGCTTATTCTGCAATATTTAAAGTCCATTATAGAGAACTTTCATGCTAAACAAGTTGTCTGGTGCGATTTTCCTGAACTTATACAAGGAGGAAAAAAAAAGAAAAAGAAAAAAACAATTATAAGTAGTTGAATAATTCCTTTTTTCTCATCTTCTGAATTTTGCGGTGAAGAGTACCTTGGTTTACGCATTTCTTTCATGTTTACTATAGCTCAGAAGCAGTGTTGAATATCATTAGGGTTCAAGAAGAGATTTAAGTTTCACATTTTCTTTATTTTCTTATATTTCATTGGTCTGGTACAATAATTACTATAATACAGAGTTAATGATTCCCCCGTTTTGGTTTCATCTAATAAGTTATCCGTTTTTTTTTTTATGATTTATTCTGTAGTGGTAAAACAATTGAGCTTGATGATATTACTTTTAGCCAATGTGTAAATTTGACGAGGTTCAACTCATAGAAGACATTTTCATGCTTACACACGTATGTGCAAAGTATTTCTTCTCCTATATCTTATATAATCTCTTGTTCTTTTGTTGCAGATATCGTATTACTGAGGGTGTTAATCTTCCATTTTGAGTACTCCCAACAATTAAGGAGCTTGGTAGGACACATATGGAAGTTAATGTCAAGGTTTGTGGTTAACCTCCCATCTCTTGTAATTATTTGTTTGCGTTCTTATGGTTTTATTGTTCTTATGGTGTATAGTTTCCAATTATTAAGATTATGGAAAGGCTGAGTTTAGAGAAAAAAAAAACTATGTTACTTGTACACCACTCGAAGGAGGTGAGCTACATTTCTATAAAAAGAAAAAAAAAGTATAAATTCCGTTGGTTTGAGATTTTGGGAAAAAAAAATGGAACATACATATATTATTGAACGAGAATATTTATAATAAAATATAAATATTATATCTACGTAGATATAATTAACTTTAATTACAATCTTCTTTTAGGGAATGTTTTTTAGTCATACTCTAAAATGAGATTTTGTTTTCTTACTAGCTGGTGAAGCCAAAAGAAGATTTGGAAGAATCCATTGGAGAAGTGAAGCCAACTTGGAGCAATTGATTGATATAAAACTTTTTGTATGGTTGATAGCAAAATTTTGGTTCCAATCTACTTATTTTAGACTTGTTGGTAGCTAAAGATGTCAATGTTTATTCTTTTTTATGTAAACTATCTTTAACAAAAAATGGTTATTAGTTAATCCTAGTTTATGAAGATTACAAAGTGTATCATAACATATACATATTAAAATGTTAACTATTTGTTTTCATATGGGTGTGATTTATTATAATAACTTTGTGATTGAACTGGTTAGTGTAATGGCAGAGCGGCAAGAAGAACGACATATATTTTATTGCAAAAAAATGTAGTAATTGAAAAATATATTTTTTTGTGGAAATTTAAACCTGAGACCTCTTGTCTACATAAACATACATGTGCCAATTGAGCTAAGCTCATGTTGTAGATTGGAATTTTACGAAAAAATATGTAAATTTGGATTGTTTAGGACACTTGCAAAAATGACAAAATATAACTATTGGAATTTTATGAAAAAATATGTAAATTTGGATTGTTTAGAAAAAATATGTAAATTTGGATTGTTTAGGACACTTGCAAAAATGACAAAATAAGTTATAATAAGGGATAGTTTTGCAAATGATTAGGGCCTTAAAAGATGAGAGCATAAATAAATAATGGGTAGGCCATTAAAACAAGATAAAAAAATATGATGGAAAGAAACAAATCGCACAAGAGGAAGAAAAGAAAGAAGATGAAAAGAAAGAACGAACCTGAAATATTTTAAAAAAAGTGGCAAGTTTTATGCTTTTTTTATTTTTTACACTAGCCGTAAATATTTTTTCGATTGGTTATGTTTACGAAGATTAACCTAATTTTATATATTTTATTGATTAAACAATAATAAAGACGAATCAATTTAAAAAATAAATAACTATGAATGATATTCATTGTATTAAAAAAATAAAAAATAAATTGTATTCATTTTCCAATGAATGTCTTTTACCATGAATAGTATGTCGAATCAAAATTTGTAAATACATGATATCTAATCCAAGGTGCTAGGAATATAAAATGGAAAGTCATCATCGTTGAATTCACATAAATTTATACTATTTATCCATTCATCGTCAATGATCACATAAGGTGTGTTTTCAGTACCAAAACTAGCGCTTTCATTTGTGAACAATGAAGGCTTGTCAAACATATCAACATTATCTTGATTAGTGGCCATAATATTGATCATGTGAGCCATAACACCACTATCTAAATTAGTGGTCTTATCATACATGAGATCTAAGTTGTAGATCGTCTTAGATGTCATTAATCTTTGCTCATAGCCATTCAAGCCTCCTAAATTTAGACTATGATCTTTTCATCTGTTGTCAATGAGCATGCAAGGTACGTATTCAATACTCAAACGACTTTCTTTTGTGATCATTATAGGCATATCAAGTGTATCGATATTATCTTGTTTAGCAGTCATATATATTGGACACATGGTCCACAACACTAGTATCTTGATGAGTGGCTATATCATGCATGATATTTGAGTTGTAGATCGGCTCACATGTCATTAATCTTGGCTCTATTGATTGCAACTAATCAACAAAACATCTTTTCTTTGCTTTTGTCTTTGGTCTTTCATTACTAGAGATTTTTGGTGTTTATTCTTTTCTTATTAGTTTGTTGCAACTCACATGGTATTTCTAATTTTCTTTTAGCCCTTTCAATCCTCCTTATTTGACATAAAACATTATTAGGGTCGACATATTGATAAGCCAAATAACCTTGATGCAAGCTATATTCATGCATTATCCATCCTTGATGTTCTTATAACTGGTCATTCTCATACATATACATTACAAAATCATATAATTTATCACAAAATACCAAATAAAAACACCATCACAATTTCCTAATAACGTAAAACAAACGCAACAATGACAATATATATTGAAAACAAGTTTAACAAAAATGGAAACCAAAGAACATACCTATGATAACCAATTATTTGTTCATCATTCATTTGCGAAAATTGGAGTGATTGAATTCTCGCCACTCCAAGTCAGGCGAAGCCAATCTTGCATTTGATGTTTGCTGACAATTGTCCAAAGTTCTTCGTCGACCTCTTGAGTTTAGTAATGAAGTAGAGATCTTCGCCATCAATGTCTTTAAAACTTTGCCAGATTTTCCATGGCTCGGTTCCACTGTAGTGATAAAAAATAGCTCCTTGAAGATACGACGGATCATTAATCTTACAATAAAGTTAAAAAAGAAATTGTTGATCGGTTGGCCTAAACTTGATGGCAACGTATTGGTTCAATGGTAATGGTAAATAACCGCTAGATGAATCCATTGCTACACAAAAGGCAAAGAAGAAGAAAACTATTGTCAATTTTTTAGAAGAAAATTGTGGCAGAATTATCACAATAAATTCTCAACAGCTTGACAATACTGTCAACAATTCCAAGTCTACAACTATAAACCATGAACTCCTTAAAGCATGCTACAAATTCAACCTCCACAGTGGATGCAATGACAATAACCTATTTTGCACTTTTCCATGAAATTGCTCATTCAACTAATAGAAACAAATAGCCAAAATTACTGGATTTTTGTGTATCCACACACCTAGTAAAATATGAATATGAATATCCAATCACCTTAAGATGATCTGATCTCTTGTAAGTAAGTATATAGAACAAAGATTATAATTAAACTTACTCCCACTAATCCTTAGGTATATACATCGATCAACGATGTTTTATTTAAAACCAAAAGATGTGATGATATCATTGCAAGATACAATATGATATTATTGTCTGGAAGCTCATTTAAGTTCATATATTGATCTCTTTAATTTACACACCATATGTTCCTTTTCTTCAACCATAAAATCTTCTAGTTGATCGACGAATAATTCTTCATCTAAATTTCCATCTAGAAATGCAGTTTTTACATCCATTTGATGAAACTTTAATCATAAGGAGCTATTAAGCTACTAAAGTCATAATAATTCTTAATGAGTCCTTTTTGGAGACAGGAGAAAAAGTCTCTTTGTAGTGATCACTGTCACCTATCTGAGTATAACATTTGGCAACAAGTCTATCCTTGTGTCATTTGATATAGCCATTTTGAGTCACGTTTGGTCATAAAAGACTCATTTACACCCAACTCTTTTACTTCCTTTAGGCAATTCTACAAGATCATAGACTTCACTATTATTCATTGATTTTAATTTTTCTTTCATGACATCTAACCATTTGGCAAAATTATCTTCTTTAATGACTTGTGAAAACAAAACTGAATCATTATTAATACTTAAGTCTAATTCTGACTAATGCAAAATAAACCACATAGTCATCAAGCATAACTGATCTTCTTTATTTGGCAAAATTATCTTCTTTAATGACTTGTGAAAACAAAACTGAATCATTATTAATACTTAAGTCTAATTCTGACTAATGCAAAATAAACCACGTAGTCATCAAGCATAGCTGATCTTCTTTGTCTTATAAATCTTCTTAACTTTATTTCTTGTTGTCCCTTAGTTACAGGTTCATTATGTGGTGTTTGATCATTAAATTTGTTCTTCTTGTGAATTGTTAACAAAGTCAACAACTACATCAACAACTTGAGAAGAAGTTATAGATGAAGGAATTTCTACCCTAACTTCTTGAATTTCCACTTTATGTGGTTCCAAACTTCCATTAATTATGTCATTTTCAACAAACCTTACATTTCTAGTTTCAAGTACTCTCATATTGTGTTTAGGACAACAAAGTCTATACCTTTGACTTTTTTAGATAACCAAGAAACCATTGATTGTTCTTGAATCCAGTTTCCTTTCCTACATACTATAAATTCTTACTTTTGCTTGAGAGCCCCAAACATGTAGGTGCCTTAAACTAGATTTCTTTACTGTTCACAATTCAAAATGTGTCTTTAGAATTGATTTACTAGAAACTCTGTTTAATAAATATTGAGCGGTTCTTAGTGCATACATCCATAAGGACACTGGTAAAGACAAATTGATTAACATGTTTTTCTAACCATATTCATTAATGTACAATTATGCCTTTCTACAACATCATTTTGTTATGGTGTTTTGATATTGTGTATTGAGCACATATAACACGACTTTCTAGAAATTTAGCAAATTGGTCAAAACAATGTGATTTCTCATCATATTTTCTATAAATCTTATAAAATCCTTGACATTTTCAATATTGTAATTGTGGACTTATACTATTTACTACAATTGTTCACATAAACATTAGGCTCAATCTATTTGATATTTTCCAAGCTTTATAGAAAGATTTATCCTCATCATTGCTAGCAAAAGTAAGTGCAACAGGTTTCTCACTTACGAATGCCAAATCAAGATCCAAAAATCCAAAATAGAATTAGATTTGTTTGTACCAATCAAAAAAATTAGGTTCGTTAAAATTGATAATAGACGTAGCATGCGAATGAAGAGAAACAAAAACAGATGATGCAATTACAAAATAAATATACTTATACATTATTGCTTTCAGAAATAAATGTAAAGATATAACACAGATTCATATAAGATTAAATAATCATACTCATACATTGAAGCTGTTCTTCGGAAGGCACGCCAATGTATAATATTTCTAGATTTAGTTTCATATAATTGGTAATTTAAATACTCAAGTTAGATACATTTGTTATCTTTGGATATACTAATATTATCTAGTCAAACATCTAAATTAACAACAATAAAATTTAAAATTATAAAACTACTAATTACCTTTCGACAAATTAATTTTTTTATAATAATGAAAATCAATAAAGTCATCACAAATCATTAATGTTTCATAATATCATTTCATTCATTATCATCAAATGAACAAGAGTAATTGAATCAACTTTTAATTTGATATCTATTGAACTTACTAACTTGACCACTTTGATGACTAACAAATTATTCATAATATAGATATCATATTAAAATAATCACAAATAATTATTTCTTTAATTTGCAAAACAATATCACTGTAATATATCTATTAGTTTTGCTAATTTGGCCACTTTGGTGACTAACAAATTATTCATAACATAAATATATTGCAACAAAACAATTGCAAACATTAATAATTGAAGTAACTTAAACTTTAATTTGATATTTATAGAACACTTAATAAATTTGGCCCCTTTGATGACCAAAAAATTAATGACAGCTAACAAATTATTTATATTATAGATATCAAATAATCACAAACAAATACATATTTTAAAAATAGTAACATTAATGAAATAATTAAAAATCTAATTAATCTCCAATAACTTTAATCCAAAAAGAAAAGTATATGAATTTTGGAAAACTCTAGATTTAACAATGTGATTATCTCCTTGTGATCTTCATCTTTTTCTTTATTTTTATTTTCTTTTTCATAATAAAAAAAAAAATTCATGATAAGAAGATAAAATATTTTTCTTTTCATGATGAGAAGATACAAAAAATTTCTTTTCATGATAAGAAGATAAAAGATTTCCTTCGATTTCTAAAATCTATTTTGTTTTCGTCAAATACATTTGATATCTATATAACTTACTAATTTGGTCATTTTGGTGACTAACAAATTATTCCTAACATATAGATATAAAATAACGTAATTTTGCAAAATATTGATATTACAAATAATTTTATTAAAACTCTCATTCAATCTAAACGACATAATTTAAATCACTAGGATAAGTGAATACTATAAATCATTATCATTATATATCCATAATACATAAAATATAAATGATACATAATTTATGTGATCATCATTAATTATAACGTTTCTTTGATATGACTTTATAAGTAGTTGCATAGATTTTGAAAATCTAAGAACAATAGATTTATACCAACTAGATCAATTTTGAAATCCACGTGAATTCTTCAATATAAAAAGCAATAATAAATTTAATAAATAAAAACAATCACATCAAAAAACTTAATCCATGAAAAATCAATCAAAGAAAACTTAATTAAATTAAACTCGAGTTTGTTGTGATTTCTTAAATACCTTTCGTTTTATTTATTTATTTACTATTATTATTTTGTTAATCTTTCTCATCCAAGGGAGTTCTTCATCTATTAAGTAAAAGTCAAACAAAATTATTTTGCACCCGAAACATAATTTATTTCTTACACATCAATAAAAAATCATAAGTCATCGACTTGGCTCTGATACCATATGTAAGTTTTATTTTCATAATTACGCAACAAAAACATAACATTGTATAAAACAATAAATGTCAAGATCTTTGAACTACATGATTTTCACAAATTAAATTTAGTTAGAGAATCACATACCTTGATGTATGAATGATTCTAAGAGATTGATGATTGAAGGAAACGTAACTTTAACTTAATTAATTTTTTTGATGGAAAAAAGTGAACTACTTGAATGAGGCAGTGATAACCAATACCTAATGTTCTATTTATAGACACCACCCATCATGATGTTTAATTAGAACGTTATCTTTTTAAAACAATAAATTTAAAAGAGAAAAAATAACATATAATACATATTATATTTAAAATAAATCTAATAATTATAACTCAAGTCTCAAAAATAAAATGCCTACACAATTGTTGACTCTACAAACCTAGAAATAGAAATTTCACCTAGAATGCTAAGAAACAGAAAGTTTACAAAAAGGGTTCAATGGACAACTTAAAATGAAAGAAATGAAAAAGGATATTGAAAAAGAAAAGAAAGGAAGGTTTTAATGAAAGGGAGCAGTGGCATGTTTCTTTTCAAAATAGTATTTTCTTCTATAGAAGAACTTTTGTTCGTATTTATAGATGAAATGAAATGGAATGAAAAATTATGTAAAAGTAATGGATGAGTTTACCATAAATTAAAGTTTTTCAAATTTGTTGGTAACTCCAATTCTTCATTTCCAATCAAGCTAAGTCCAATCCTTCATTTCAAGTTTCTTAGGTTATTTTGGACCATTTTCCCACCCGTCTCGCTGAAACGGGAGAGACGGAGAACTGGACGCCAAAATGGTAGATGGAGCTGAGAGCAGGCAGCGGCGGCGTCTGATTCTTGAAAATTTCCTAAGCCGCGAAGAATGCAGGGAACTGGAGTTCATCCATAAGAGCTGCTCTACGGTGGGGTATAGACCAAACGTCTTTTCCACCACTCTGTTGCATCTTGTTGCCACCAATTCCGCTCATTTGATCATCCCTTTTGTTCCGATTAGAGGTAAAGCTGCCCCTTGGTCGATTTATATCCTTAGTTTTTCTTGGGTAATCTCTATGTTTAATTTTGATTTGACTCCAATTTTTGCGACAGAGAAGTTGAAGGAGAAAGCCGAGGAATTCTTTGGGTGTCATTATGAGCTATTTGTTGAGTTCACTGGCTTGATCAGGTTCTTCTTCTTCCTCATGTGCTAAATGCCGAATTGGGTTGTTGTCTCTTTCTACATATAATTCCAATTTTTGAAGAATGAACATAGTTAGTAATTGATGCAGACCTGTGAGGAAACAAATTAAAAGGATAGCAGTAAGTTTTTCTTTTTTGTCTCTGGGAGTCTGACGGTTGTGGTATAGTGGTCATTTAGAAATTGAAGTGCACTACTTATCGGTGTCCATAACTTGTATGATTAACATGTCAAGTAATACAATTAGTTTAGATGATGTATCAATTTGAATTGAGCCTTAAACAAGTGTTCCATGAGCATTTTTCTCCACAAAGAGAAAGACCTTAAAATTTCTCACTTGGTGACAAAATGATGATCTTATCTCTCACTACGCTGAAAACTGATCATCTTGATAAACTCCAAAGTTGATCTTCTTGGTGAACTCGAAGGTTAAAAAAACCTATAAACTCTAGGAAAAAAAAGAAAGAAAGGAAAACATTAGAAATATAACTGTAAATCATTAGTACTTGGCCTGAAGCATGAGCAAGCTATGTGAACTTTTCCCCCAAACATAAGAGACAATCAAGTACTCCCACTTTGACGTAACACTCGCCATTTCTTCCAACTCAAAAACTTGTTCCTAAAGAAGATAGATTCTATAGCTTTTGTTAAGGCTCCTAAGCTACTTATTCAAGCTCTTCCTCGACATTATTCTCGAAAAGGTGCTCTCTCCCTTGCATCCAAGTTATCGAATGCTCATAATGATCTTATTGATGTTGCTTGTGTATGAGTCAAAGTCCCTAATTTGGCTTTGTCTAAGTCCAATCACAATTCTTCTACGCTTATTCCCCCTTCACAAAACTCCAAGCACCAATGAATATGGACTGTTTCTCAACAAGTTAGCTCTTATTGTCACACAATTCAAATTGATAGAGAAGATGATTTAGGTGCAAGTGTTGGCAAGTAAAGAGCTAGAGTTAAATTCTTTGAATCCAAACTTAGAGGATTCCCTTCTTGAGGAGAACTTTGGAGAAGATTGATAGACCCCCGATCTTATACCAATATAGCAGGAGAGAGAAAAAGAAGTAACACGTGTGGGTGAGTAACACGTGGGAATAACATAAGGGTTAGGAGTTAGTATAAATAAAAGCCAATAGGAGGGTGGGAAAGTCAGTTAGAATCTGTGAAGTGAGAGACCTTCTCTGTTCTTCCTTGAAAGAAAGGATAACAGTAGAATTGAGAGGAGAGATTGTAACCAGGAATTCATTCTAATACTAACTATCAATAATACTAGATTTACAATACCATATCCGATTTCGAAAAAATTGGTATCAGAGAATGTGATCTCGGGCAAAGAGGGCAAAAATGGTGCAAACTCGGATCGAAGAGAAGATGGAAATGTTAGCTAAGGAATTACAGAAAATTAAGAAAGAAATCAGAAAGTTACCGGCTATTGAGAAAACGCTGAATGAAATATCAAAGAATATGGAGGGACAGAACCAATTGATATTGTGAATTATGGAATCGACAGCGCAGGAGAGATCGACAATGAATGAAAATTTAATCGAATTATTGATGCGGAATTTTCCGGTGAAGAATTTAGCCGAAAGCGAAGGATCTTCAAGACGAGAGAGCGAAACAAAGAACAAAGAAAAGAAAGTGAACGAAGAAGGCATCAATGACCGTAACAAGTTTAAGAAGGTGGAGATGCCAATATTCAACGGAGATGATCCCGACTCGTGGCTCTTTCGCGCCGAAAGGTATTTTCAAATTCGTAAACTTACTGAATATGAAAAGGCGACTGTTTCTACCGTTAGTTTTGAAGGACCAACATTAAATTGGTATCGTTCCCAAGAGGAACGAGAGAAGTTTGTTGACCGGGCAAACATGAAGGAAAAACTATTAGTTCGATTCCAATCTATGAGGGAGGGATTGTTATATGGAAGGTTTTTACGTATTCAACAGAAGACAAGGGTGGAAGAATATCGAAATTTATTCGATAAATGGGTAGCACCTTTATCAGACTTATCCGAAAAAGTAGTGGAAGAAATATTTATGTTTGGATTGAAGCCTCAGATTCAAGCTGAGATGGTCTTTTGTGAATCGAAGGGATTGACGCAAATGATGAGAATAGCACAGAAAGTAGAGAATAGGGAAGATATTTGAGAATAGGGAAGATATTTGACGAGAAGCAAATCTTCCTGGGTATTCCAGTGGAAAGTTAACTAACTCGTATAATAGTGTTAAGACTAATGCGAATGCGAATTCTGGAGAAAATAAAAGGAGTATGAGTTGGGCGATGAGGACAATCACGTTACGAGGGACCTCGAATGAAGAGGTTCGGAAAGAGGGTCCAACAAAGCGGCTGTCTGATGTCGAATTTCATTCTCTAAAGGAGAAAGGCCTATGTTTTCGATGTAATGAGAAATATTCTCACGATCACAACTGTAAAACTAAGGAGTAGAGAGAATTGCGTATGGTTGTAGTGAGGGGAGAAAATGAGGAGTACAAGATTATTGAAGAAGGAGGTAGTGAACGGAAAGAGTTGAATGTCATTGAGATCATAGGGGAAAATCAAACTGTGGAGTTGTCTATCAATTCTGTGGTAGGCCTATCCAATCCGGGAACGATGAAGGTGAAAGGAATGATACAGGGAAGGGAAATTATAGTGTTGATAGACTGCAGAGCGACACATAACTTTGTTTCAGAAAAACTGGTGAAGGAGCTACAACTGAATACACAAGATACATCAAACTATGGGGTCATCTTGGGTTCCGGTACTGCCATTAAAGGGAAGGGAATTTGTGAGGCTGTTGAATTGATGTTAGGAGACTAGAAGGTGATTGATGAATTTTTACCCTTGGAATTGGGGGACGTGGATACCATATTAGGAATGCAATGGCTATATTCTTTGGGCATAACTGAAGTAGACTGGAAGAACCTGATATTGTCCTTTATGCATTAGGGAAAGAAGATTATCATACAAGGAGATCCAAGTCTGACCAAGGCCAGGGTTAGTTTGGAAAACTTAATGAGGACCTGGGGAGAAGAAGACCAAGTATTCTTAGTTGAATGCAGAGCCTTGGAAAGGAGATAATCGTCTGAGGAAGAAGACTTGATTGAGGAAGAAGTAACTGTAGAGGAATCACTGGCAGTGGTATTAAAGAGTTTTGAGCACGTCTTTGAATGGCCTGAGACATTACCTCCTCGGAGAATGATAGAACACCATATACACTTAAAAAGGGAGTGAATCCCGTGAACGTGAGACCTTATCGCTATGCATATCAGCAGAAAACTGAAATGGAAAAACTTGTTGAAGAAATGCTGTCATCAGGGATAATACGACCAAGCACGAGTCGTTATTCGAGCCCTATATTGCTGGTAAGAAAGAAGGATGGAAGCTGGCAATTTTGTGTAGATTACCAAGTTCTGAATAATGTAACTGTGCTAGATAAATTTCCGATACCGATGATTGAAGAACTTTTCGATGAATTAAATGGAGCTGCTATGTTTACTAAGATTGATCTAAAATCAGAGTACCACCAGATCAGAATGTGTGCAGAAGACATTGAAAAGACAGCATTTAGAACTCATGAAGGCCATTGTGAGTTTACGGTGATGTCCTTTGGGTTAATAAATGCACCATCAACATTTCAGACATTGATGAATGCTATCTTTAAGCCGTACCTCAGGAAGTTTGTCCTGGTGTTCTTTGATGATATACTGATCTATAATAGGGATTTGAAAGCTCATTTGAATCATATGAGGGCAGTGTTGGAGGTGTTGAGAAAAAATGAGTTGTATGCGAACAAGAAGAAATGCAGTTTTGCTAGATCAAGAGTGGATTATCTTGGGCATATTATTTCTGGAGAAGGAGTGGAGGTGGATCCGGAGAAAATTCGAGCCATCAAAGAGTGGCCCATTCCAGCCAATGTGAGGGAAGTTCGGAGATTCTTGGGCTTAACTGATTATTACCGAAAATTTGTGCAACATTATGGCATGATTGTGGCTGCTTTGACACAACTATTGAAGATAGGAGGATTTAAGTGGTTTATGGAAGCTCAAGAGGCTTTTATCAAGTTGCAGCAAGCTATGGTGTCTCTCCCTGTTTTGGCACTACCAGATTTCAGTATTCCTTTTGAGATAGAGACAGATGCATCTGGATATGGGTTGGGTGCAGTGCTCGTACAAAAAAACGGTCAATTGCTTACTACAGTCACACTTTAGCAGTCAGAGATAGGGCTAAACCGGTATATGAAAGAGAATTAATGGTGGTGGTCATGGCAATATAGAGGTGGCGTGCCCATTTGTTGGGTAAGAAGTTCATGGTGAAAACTGATCAGCGGTCATTGAAGTTCTTATTGGAACAACGAGTGATTCAACCTCAATATAAAAAATGGATATCCAAACTCCTTGGGTATTCGTTCGAAGTGGTATATAAGCCGGGGCTTGAGAACAAAGCTGCTGATGCTTTGTCTAGAATGCCACCCACAGTTCACTTAAATCAGTTGACAGCTCCAAATCTGATTGATGTGGCAGTAATAAAGGAAGAGGTAGACCAAGATGAGAAGTTGCAGAAAATTAAAGAAGAGTTGGAAGAAAAAGGAGAGGATCAGGACAACAAATATTCAGTGAAACAAGGGATGTTGATGTATAAGGATCGAATGGTGATATCCAAAACATCTAAACTGATTCTTATGATTTTACACTTACCATGACTCGGTATTCGGAGGACATTCAGGTTTTTTGCGAACATACAAAAAACTGACTGGAAAGCTGTTTTGGGAAGGGATGAAACAAGATGTGAAAAAGTATTGTGAGGAGTGTATGATTTGTCAACGAAATAAAACGTTGGCATTATCTCTAGCTGGTTTATTGACACCTTTGGAAATTCCTAATAGAGTATGGGAGGACATCTCAATGGACTTCATAGAAGGATTGCCGAAAGCAAATGGGTTTGAAGTCATCTTTGTTGTGGTTGATCGATTCAGCAAATATGGGCGTTTTCTACCGTTGAAACATTCATATATTGCAAAGACTGTATCTGAATTGTTTGTGAAGGAAGTAGTATGGTTGCACAGTTTTCCTAAATCTATAGTCTCAGACAGAGATAAGTTGTTCTTGAGCCATTTTTAGAGGGAGTTGTTCAGATTGGCGGGTACAAGATTAAATCACAGTACTACATATCATCCTCAATCTGATGGGCAAACGGAAGTAGTTAATCGAGTAGTGGAAAGTTATTTACGTTGCTTTTGTGGAGAAAAACCGAAGAAGTGGGTAAAATGGATACCTTGGACGGAATATTGGTATAATACTACTTACCAATGCTCACTGGGAGTTACCCCATTTCAAGTAGTTTATGGCCGGTTACCTCCTCCATTGATATAACATGGAGATAGAGATACTTCAAGTTCAACATTAGATGAACAGGTGAAAGAAAGGGGAGCTCTGAAGGAGCATTTGAGAGTGGCACAAGATAAAATGAAGAAATATGCCGATTTAAAGAGGTGGGAAGTGCATTATCAGGTGGGGGACTTGCTTCTGTTGAAAATAAGACCCTACCGGCAAGTTACATTGAGAAGAAAAAGGAACAAGAAGCTTTCTCCTAAATTTTTCGGGCCCTACAAAGTGATAGAGAAGATTGGGCCAGTAGCGTATAAACTGGAGTTGCCCGATAATGCCGCTATACATCCCGTGTTTCATGTATCCTAGCTAAAGAAAGTATTTGGAACACATGATGAGAATCAGAATGATATTTCCTGTTTGACAGAAAACCACGAGTGGAGGGCTGTACCTGAAGAAGTGTATGGATATTTGAAGAATAAGGCGGGAGGTTGGGATGTGTTAGTGAGGTGGAAGGGACTACCTCGACATGAGGCAACGTGGGAGTTATATGAGGATATGCAACATCATTTTCCAGATTTTCACCTTCAGGACAAGGTGCATTTGGAGGAGTGTAATGATAGACGCCCGATCTTATACCAATATAAGAGAGAAAAAAAAGTAACACGTGTGTGTGAGTAACACGTGGGAATAACATGAGGGTTAGGAGTTAGTATAAAAAAAAGCCAATAGGAGGGCGGGAAAGTCAGTTAGAATCTGTGAAGTGAGAGACCTTCTCTGTTCTTCCTTGAAAGAAAGGATAACAGTAGAATTGAGAGGAGAGATTGTAACCAGGAATTCATTCCAATACTACTATCAATAATACTAGATTTACAATACCATATCTAGTTTCCATCAAAGATCATGTTGTCTTGTTTGATTGTTGAGTTGAAAAGAAGGTTAGGGAGGCCAATTTAGTTTGCTTTTCTCCATCTCAAATACCCTCCAAGTTCTTCTCCCTGCCCTAGTCGAAACTTGTGGCCTTCAATTTTGCAAAGCATCCCACCTTTCAACTTGTTGCGTTTTGAGTAGGATTTTGGTAATCTTGAAGATTTTGATTTTTAATGTCCGAAAGAGAGTCAGAAGTCTAAAGCAGTGGTTTTTGGCTTTTTCAGAATTCAAGTTGTCCTGGAAGAAGGCTCATTTGATGTCAAGTTTTTATCTTTTTTTTTTATTTTTTTAATTTGTTATCTTGGTCTAGTTTTGAATCTCTTCTTGTACTGGAAAGCTTTTGATACCTTTATGTCTAGTACCCTCATTTGTACTTTGCATTAGTCTCATTTCATTATTTCATTGAAAAGTTATGCTTCCATTTATTAAAAGAAATAATCTATATGTGGCTTAAAAAATTCAAACTTTCTGCTAAACTAAAGACTTGAACTTTGACCTTGGCAATTACCTTGGTCCTTTTCACTTTCATGCTTCAATTCACCTAGGACATCATCAACTTATTAGAATGTTTTTCAATTGGGGTTTGGGTAGTGACACATTGAAATCAACTATCTCTCTTAGACTTCCCAATTGTTTTTGGGTTGATAGATCATCTGACTGATTGAATTGGTTTTCATTGCTACTGGTTTAACTATACACCTACTAAAACCGTTTGGAACTACGCATCCATTGTCTCATTGATCCTTTGACAATATTTAAGTGCTATTTCTAGAATGTAGATTTTCTGTGGCCAACTACAACTGCTTGGGATTCTTGATCCAGTTTACATTCCAAAGCACACTTGCAACCCTCATCATCCAACTTAGGGTAAAGATATCTTTTGTAGCCTTGGGATTCTTTCTACTGCTTTGTGTTGGTGCAAATCTAAGCAACCTTTTTATCGTTTGAGCCTTTTTTATTTAGTTTCCAATTGGAAATTTCCTTTGTATCACCTTTAAGTGCTCTGGGGTCTCCCCTTTTACTTCATTTATTCAATTAAATGTTCACTCTAAAAAAACCATCCAACTTAGGGTAGAGATGAGATTCATCCTTTAAATGATTACAAATGTGACATGGTGTGTAGGAAGCATGGACATGTGTTTGACATGCAAGAAAATTCGTGTCTTCTTCTTTTCTTTTTTTTCCCGTCCCCCTCTCTGATTTCGGACACATGAAGACATGCACTAGACACACCATTTGCCCATAAAAAAGGAAAACCGAACCTTTTTTATTTTTTATTTTTATACGGACACAACGTTCAAGTTCATAAAAAAAGATGAAAGAATACAAGGGTATATGAAAAGCCAACCCCAAAAAAGGAACTCCCTCTACAAAAATGAATCGAAATATGCAAAATAGTGCCTATAGAATAATTACAAAAGGTCTTTGAAATTGGAGCTCACAGAGAAGCATGAAAACAAACGAGAGACTAAATTTCATGAGGGTTCCTTTCCACCTCGCTAAACACCTTACCCTACTATACTATTAGGATTTCTTTCAAGAAATATAGACTTTTAATAATTGTTATTTTGTGGATTTTAATATACCTTTTTCTCTATTTGGTTTAAATGAGCTTTTGTTTCCATTTATGTTTTATCCAATACTTCATTTGATTTACTCTTTAGTCTTTAATAGGGTAGTAGAACTTGTATTTTTCTTCTAACATTTTGTCATAATTCAGCTGGACCAGGGGAGCAAGCATTGGATGGCATAGTGATGATAACCGGCCCTATCTAAAACAACGTGAATTTTCTGTATGTGTACCAATCTTTCCTAAGAAAGTTGACGTCATTCTTCCTACTCTGGATAGGCTATTATTTAATTTCAATTGTTGTCTCATATTACTAATATATTTTTTCTACAGTATGTTCTCGAGTTTTTCTTTTCAATTTTTCTTTCTGGCAAGGGGAATGGTGGCTTTGTATTTTTTAACAATTCCTTTACCTTCTCTCTGAAATTCATTTGGTATGTCAGCTTTATTATTACAGTACTCTAGCTGATAGTTATCTTCGTGTGTTTGGCAAAAGGCAGTGTGTTACTTGAATAGTTATGGAGTAGAATTTGGAGGTGGACTGTTTCACTTTCAGGATGGGGAACCAGAAACCATCTCACCTTTTTATGGAGTAAGTTAGATGAAAGCTGTTTACCTCCTTGACTTATTGTTATTATTTAATGTTGACGGTACATCGTAACTTTATCTTATCGAAAATGGTACATATGCGATTGCTACCAATCTGAGTTGTAGCTATGCTGGTCAAGACATTATAATGTTGACCAAAAGGTTAAAGGTTTTAATCCTCTCCATATATTGTTGTGCTCGAAAATGGTACATTTTCTATTTTGAACTCTGAAGAATCTGCTTGTGCTCTTTTGAGCCAAGAAGTCTGCAGCATTTTATGGTAAATAGAAAAAATAAGTGGAGCTAGTCCTTTACATTTTGAATCTAGACCCATGTTTCATTGCTCTTCTTGTTGTTACCTTTCTAATTATTTTAGTAATTATGCCTTATTTATAAATTCTAATCAGTTCTAGTCTTGGGGGATGATGAACTGTTGGGTTTCTTGTTTGATGTCAATATATATAAGTAATGTGGAACAGGGCACATTTTCGGAATTGTTTGATTTTGGTGGTGGATTTTTAATTCATTCGACGGTTTTCCTTTTTACAAGAAATGCTTGCGACTAAATTAGTCTGAATAATTGATGATGTTGGATCATAGTTCCTAGTAGTTTGAAATTTGAAACAATGACAGATCAACTATAGTTAATACTCATTTCACTTTATCAGGATTGTGTGATGTACACGGCTGACAATGACAATGTTCATTCTGTTGATGAGGTATGCCCAAGCACTGAGACCCTCTGAATCTGTGTGAAACCATTTTACAAAAAGGAAAACCGTTTGATAGACTAATCACAGCCTTTCTAAAATTAATGCTAAATATTGGCTAGGCAAAAAGATGTTGCATCCGTTCACTGAGTTTATATTTTAATATAATGGAGTAATTTCATGTACATCCATGACCCACAAGTCCAGTTACCACTATCATTTTAAGATAACAGTGGATAACAAAAAGGGTCTAATTGTTTCTAGAACTTCTATAGGTGCTTGTAAAGAAGATCGCAATTCTTAATTTCTTAACTTGGAGACAGCAACACATGCTTGTTGACCCTTTCTGGATGCGGCTCTAAATGAGGCTAAGCCTCGATGCCTAGTGTTTGATAGACTAATCACAGCCTTTCTAAAATTAATTGGCATCAGTAGGATGAGGATCATATACAAAAAATTGCTCTTCACAGTTAACACAAACATTTTCTTAATATAAGCAATTAATGGGTGGGGATCTGAACTTTGATCGATTCTTTAACCCTAACCAAATCTTAGTCAAGTTTTCTATTGAGTCTTTTTTTGGTTATTTTTTGGAAAGCAAGATAAATAGGAGCACATTAATTCTTTCTTGCTTTTTTGCTTTTTACAGGTAACTGAGGAATCATGCATTTGATTAATCCTCAAGAGAGTTGCTAGTAGACCTCTTAGCACAGTTGTTCTTCATCTTGCTTACTTCATGGTTTCCTTGGATAGATAACCAATGGAGAAAGGCTTACACTGACATTATGGTTCACCCGTGATAGCTCTCATGATGAAGATGCAAAACTTCTTTCCCTTCTTTCACAAAGCCCTTTACATGATCGTTTTCCTGACTCGTGCCTCCCTCAGCCTCCGTCCTGTAATATGTATTGGTTTTCACCAGAAGATGATCCAAATTTCAAGTTCGGTTTTGATATATGCTGGGCGAGACTGCGTGCGCTTGGATACGACCTCTATTTTCCTGGGGACCATGATTTTTCAGAGTATCCAGATTTATTCTTTCAGGACGTACAATTAGTGTGGGGAGATAAGATATTCTTTCAGAAATTTGAGAACATTTTGCATTTGCTTCAGGTATTCCATCGAAATTACCCTTTAACATTTATTTCCCATTCTTTATAGGGGAAACTGGGGGATTGTAGTGTGACGAAAAACATGCTATATCATCAATCGTGAAAGGCTACTTTGAATAACTTGCTTTGTTTTATAGGGTTTTCTCATTGAAAAATTCTACTGAAACTAAAAGTAAATTGCGTTTACTACATATGCTTAATGGTTAAACAGGTAGTGCAGTTCCTGTGTTGGAAAGGCAAAGAGCTGGATTCTACCAACCTCAGTGAGGATTCGAGCTATGCAGAATATTTATCCCCAAAGAGAAATGTGGGAGTCAGTTACTTTAAATCTGAGTTTTCGAAGAACGATGGGTTGGCCGAATCGGTCTTCTCATCTGCTGCATCTGATGGCAAGGAGAACCAACAATGGTTGGGGTGGGATAAGCTTGTTGCTGCAGCAGCAGCTTGGGAACATTATGCTTCCATTTTAAGGAGAGAACTCCTTGGAAGCTTCAGCCATTGGAGGAATTGCCAATCCATATACAGTGTTTCACTTGATAGCTGAATATCCCAAATACTTAAACTAGCAGTAGCTTCGAGGTTAGTTCTGGGCCTTTGTATAGCTTAACTTTTACAATATCAAATAAAGTTCCGTTTGGTAACAATTTTGTTTTTTGTTTTGGAAATTTATGTTTGTTTCATTCCAAATTTCCAATTATAGTTTTCAATTTTGTTAATTAAACACTAGGGTCCTGTTTGGTAATCATTTTGTTTTTTGTTTTTGAAAAATTAAGTCTATTGACACACTACTTAAAGAACCAAGCAACATTTTGAGAACTAAAAAAAGTAGATTTTAAAAGCTTATTTTTGTTTTTGAAAATTTGCTAAGAATTCAACGATTACTTAAAGAACGATGCAAATCATTTGCATGAAATGTGGAGAAAACATGTTTATTTAATTTTCAGAAACCAAAAACAAAAAATGAAATAGTTACCGAACGGGTTCTAAAATTTATAGTCAAAATTATATAGAAAAAGAATGAGTTCTAGAATATCATTGTTTTTCCTTAATTTTCAAATTAAAATATTTGTCGAAGGTAATTGACAGATCAATCATAGAAACTGGTAGAAGTAGTATTTATAAACTTAATCATTTGATTGTAGAAGTATTTATAAACTTAATTTTTAAAAACCAAATGAAAATTTTAATTAGATTATTGTTTCACTTTAACAATGTAATCAGGAGAATAAGGTTGCTGAGAATAAAATGTTACTGTTTTTTGTGCATGGAAATCTTTTAGGATTCTTCAACCTGAAACTCATAAAAATCCAACAATGGTAGAGACAGAGGTAGCACTCTGTTGAAATATATTGCAATGGAAACCAAATGTTCACAAGCTAATCAAAAGAGAAACCATATGCAAGAAATTACAAAGAAAAGGAAATAACAATCAGCTCCTTTGAGAAAGTTAACTTCTCCATCTAAAAGCCACAAGAGCTTCTACCAAAATAAAACATACCTACATCAATCCCTAAAACATTCCTTATATACCATCATCATTGGTGGGTCCCCTCATGTATTTTCCCCATCTCCCATAATTTCTCTTGTAACTGTATTGTGAGTAAATCCTTTCTTATCCCTGTGTTTATATGCGTGGATAATCAGAGGCCTAACGTTACCGCTTGACTTGAAATTCACCTTCTTGAAGGTGGAATGTGAACTCTTGGTTCATTTGATATACCCATTCCCATGTGGCTTCATTCTCTGGTAACTACTTCCATTTCACTAACTATTCATCTGCTCCCAATTCATTGCTCCACCTCATCCCCAATATAGTCTCGGGCCACACATGGAGTTCAAACTCTTTGGTTAACAATGGGTGGTATGTGTTGCACGTTTTGCGTTTGGCTTAACTTGAGTTTTAGTTGGGAAGCATGGAAGACATTATGGATAATTTCTTTTGGGGGAAGTTCCAACCTATATTCATTCCCTAGCTTCCTCTATCACTGATAGGGTCTATAAAATTTGGGGGACAACTTTTCACTTCTTTTTCTTGCTAAGGAACATTGTCGATAAGACCCCAATTTTTCTAAAAAAACTTCATCTCCCACTTTAAATTTCAATCCCCTCGTTTGAGGTCCGCTAGCTTCTTCATTCTACTTTGTGCTATTGTTAAAGTTTCCTTTAAAGCATCGATTGTCAAATCCCTTTCCTTCAGTAACTGTTCAACACTATTGTTAGTCCATTTCCTTTCAACATAAGATACCAAAGGGGAGGTCTATCGACCACAATTTGGAATGACTGTCATTTTAACTCCCTCTTGTATATTGATTTGGTTTGGGCTCAAGGTGGTAATTTCTAACTAAAGTAATCTATAGGATGAGCATTTTGAGATAGAACTGGTCCAACCGTACTCTCGGCACAACCATCTCGATAATAAAAGATAAAGAAAAATCAAAACCATGTCTTGCTTCAATTGTTCGAAAGCCTCAGTAGCTTCCTCACTCCACTTGAAGGCATTCTTTTGTGGAATTTTGGTGAGGGGTGCATCAATGTCTCCATAGTCTTTTACAAAGTGTCTATAGTAGCCAGTCAAGCCTAGAAATCCCCTTAGATCTGATAGATCCCTTGGTTGCGGCTAGTTTACCATAGCATGGAATTTTTTCTCATCTGCTTCCAATCTTGTGCTTGAAATCCAGTGACCCAAATATTGTATCATGGAATGCCCTATCACACCTTTCTTCTGGTTGGCAAACAACTTGTCCCTTAGAATCGCAAATACCACTCCAAGATGGTGTTCATGCTCCGTAATATCCGTGATGTACACCAAAATATCATAAAAAACACCAATATAAATTGCTTCAAGAACAATCGAAATACTTAATTCATTAGGGATTGAAATGTGGTGGGGGTATTGGTTAAACCAAAAGGCATAACAAGGGAATAGTGCCATTTGCAAGTACGAAACACCGCCTTCTCAATGTCTTTCTCCCTTATTCTTATTTGATGATACCTTGACCACAAATCTAACTTGAAAAAGATTACTGTTCCGTATAATTCATCGAGTAACTCCTCAATAACTGGTATTGAGAGCTTGTCTGCTATTATGACTTGATTTAGCTTATGGTAATCAGCACATAATCGCCTCCCTTCATCCTCCTTCTTTTTTTGTTTCACTAAGAGGGTCGGGCTTGAATATGGGCTGTAACTCGGTCGAATAATTCCAACTTGCAACATCTCCATGTCCAACTTTTCAGTTTCTCTCTTCTGAATGTAACCATATTTATACGGTCATACATTAATAGATTTCTGATTCTCCATGGTAAGAATGCAATGATCCACAACTCTCTTTGGCTGTAAGTCTTTCTCTTCATACTGCTTTAGCAAGAATTTGATCATCGGTAAACCTTCATCATTCCCTTTTTCTTGAACTTCTTCAAACTCCTGTTTTCGTCAGTCTCAACATTTTAGAATTTTATAAGGAATCCTTGATCGTTAGCGTTCCATATTTTTGTAATGATTTTCAGCGAGCATTCAACTTTAGGCAGAGATGGGTCTCCCCTGAGTATGACTGGGTGGTTACCTACCATGAATGCTAGTCATCGAGGGCCAATGAACCCCTATAAACCTTGTAGTACAAAGTTTTGCATCTCAAGAATGACATCCTTCTCTAGCTCGATGGCAAAAAAGTTAGCAATAGTCGTCAACTTTAGTAGTTAAACTTCCATCCTCTTACACACTCCTCTACCCTCTTGTGTGGTCCATCACCAAAGGTGACCCCAAAATTCGCTTCCTTGCAAATCACAAGTTTAAGCTCATCTACTAACCTCTGATTGAAGAAGTTTTGAGTTGCACTGCTATCAGTTAATACAATTATGATACAATTACTTCCTTGCCCTTCATTGTCTTCTTAAGTTTCAGAGTCTCTTTTGCCACAGATCCCATTATCGTTCTCAGAGGTTCCTTAATTAGTATCCTTTAAAACTTCCAATGTATTTAGTTCCACAATTTATTGTTCGTTGTCTTCCATTATTACGCCTTCCTCCATCTCATATTCTTCATTCATTATGAACAACATTAATTCCCTGTTTCCCTTCACCCTACAACAATGCCCATGTGACTATTTTTCAATGCACTGAAAACACAGGCCCTTGTCGAAATGAACCCTAAATTTCGCATTTGATAACCTCTTCACCAACAATTCTCCTTTCCTATAATTTCCTTTAATTGTAATTGATAACTAACACACGTGAATCATTTTTTTCGTGCATCTCCCTTGTTTGTAATGGACCCGATTTTGGTGCTCTGAGCCTAAGATTTGCTCGACCCATGACTGCCCCACTTGTTTCGAGTCTATTTTAGGGCTAAGTTTCTATCAAATTTACCATTTTGACTTCATACACCCCTTTAACATCTTGGGGTGTCTACTCACCACCTTTGCTTGCATTGTCAGTTCCAGCCCCGTCACGAACAAATCTATTAAAATGCTTTCGGCCATTTTCGACAAAAGAGCTAAATAATTCAAAATTTTCTTCATGTAGTCATTGTATGGGTCATCTTGTTTAATGTGAATAAGCCATGCTTCCAAAGTTCCTTCTCCAAATTCATGGAAGTGTTAAAACATCCTTCACTTCTAAGTCCTCTTATGATGACACTCTCTTCTAGTTGTTGATCCATTTAAACCAACTAACTTTGTCCTTGGCAAAATTGATTATCGCAACTTTCACCTTCTCAATGTATGCTTGATCTTTTATTTAAACAAAAATGCTCCATGCGAAAAACCAATGACTCAAGATTTTCTCTAACGAAAATTGGCATTTCCAGTTGTACTTCTATATGAAGTTCTCATTCCTACTTTTGTTGGGGTATGTAACGACCCAACTCTTTATACTAAGTTGAGGTCAGTACCACTAAAACAAATAAAGATTTTTTTATTTAAAATAAAAAAACCAAAATTTAAAGGAAACGCTTCAAATATGCGCATTTATATAATATAAGTAACGTATGTAAATAAAAGTATAGTAATAAATGAAATACTAGTTCGGGCTCTATTTAAAATAGATAGAAAATATCTAAAAGTATTCATGAGTTCTGAAATAAATTACTGTAAATCAAATCCTAAAAACATAAATGCGGCAGAAAACATAAAGTGCTCCCTATGGCGAACTACGTTCACTTCTTTTCATTCACCTGCTTGCTTCTACCTCTACTTTTGCCTGAAAAATTAAACATAGAAAAGAGTGAGTATAAATTTATATAGAGTAAGAGACCCACTACTAGTCCCACTACATGTTTATTAACTTCCCGTTTGAGTCCTGTAAGAAAGTACTGCATAACTATTGTGCTCCCAAACGCACACTATTTAGTGATCCCATATGGACACATTTTGACACTTTGTGAACTCGAAGGAAACACCCTAAAAGAGAGTCATACTGTAAGTGATCATGTCGAATCACACATAAAAGTTGGTCACGCAGGCATAAATAGGTGGTGATCCCGATGGACACCCATATGGTACGATTCTAACCGACAAAGATAACATAACACCATAGCTTATACATATAGCATAACATAAATATCATATCTCAATCCTAATGTATCTCAACCATGGTATATCTCATTCATAACATATCTTATTCGTAACATATCATGATCTTCACATATCTCAGTCATACATAACGGTTGTCTACGTAGCTACCAATATCAATCATTCCTAACAGCTACATCATGCATCATAACTACTTTAATGCATAGTAAGGGAAAACATAATTTCAAGGGTCTAATAGTAGAATCTCTTACTTTGAAATTAGCTAACAGTTAAATCCTTGCTGACAACCAAAGATTTTCCAACAAATAGGTCCTAAACAGTGAGGAAAAAAAATGGAAAATCCATAACTTAATTAATAAAATTACTTAACTAAAGACCCAAAATCCCTTTAGATCAACTTACCCAAATTTGAGGTTGAAACCAATTCAACCTTATTGAAAAATTTTCACCGATTTCTTTTCCAAAATATTAGCAACCTTGAAGGAAAAATCCAAACTACTTTAATATACTAATCTCATGGATTTTGCTTTGGCCTACTCTAACAAATCTCTTTGCTATGGCCTGCTCATTATCAACAAGCTCAGGAACAAAACGTGACAGCATGTCAAACTCCTAATCCTCTACCGTCATCTGTCCTTGCTTCAATTTTAAGAACTCCTGACATTTTGCATCTCTGAGATTAGCAGAGAAAACTTAGTATAAAAGCAATCTCTGAACTGGTCCCAGGTGATCTGGTTCAAATTTCTACCCAACATACGCATTGTGGACCTCCACCAGATAACCCCTCTATCTCTGAGAAGAAAAATAGCACACTGAACATTGTGCTCTTTTGGGCACCTCATATAATTAAAGATGGTTTCCATAGAGGACAACCACAACTCTACCTTAGTCGGATCCTCCAATGATCCATCAAAAGTTTGAGGGTCGTACTTCCTAAAATTCCTCAAATGTTTAGCTTCAGCCGACAGTTGATCTGATATAGTTTGTGGCTACTGTACAGCCGATCCCTGTGTAGGAGGAGATACTGGTGTAGGCTAGTTATGAGCCATAGCAGCAATAATAAGCTCTGTAAATCTCTGCTCCAGGTGAGCAGACAGAGCAGCCAAATCCATTTGAGTAACAGGTGCAGCAGGGACATGCTGGTCAGCTTGGCCCACAACAGGCTTATTACGCCATGCTCCTCTACCTCGGCCTCTAGGACCACTCCTACGTGCACCTTTCCTTGGCGGCATGTTTTCTATTATCTACCGAAAAATCCTTTTAGTCTTACCAGGAAACCTCTCTTCACTTACACTTGGACGATAGAGAGAAAAACTTACATGAAATTGTTTATCTTTCACGAATTAGCAACACATGGATAGGCCAAATGCATCTTTTAACGCATAACCCTGTTTACTCACCTGATACTAACTTAATTAGAGTTCAATCGCCACATCCACGACTACTTTGCATGCATATAACTACAAGCAAGTTTTTGACGCTAGTACAAGAGATTTTAATGTTTTTCCTGTTTAGCTTAATTGTGCGCTAAAATTGTGCGGAAGTTCAATTTCACCTCTATAGAAAACTACTTTTTTTTAGTTTTCAAATTTTGGCTTGGTTTGGTTCTTAAAAAATCACGGGTGATATATAGTTTACAAAACTTGAAAAGTAGTAAATAAAAAAAGTGGGATTAGTACTTCAATTTCGAAAACCAAAATCAAAAACAAAATAGTTACGGAATGAAACCAAACAACTTTTAGAAATTATTACAATTCACCATCTTATTTTCCTTTAGTTATTGTTTTCATTGATGTGAAACTGTATTAAAACTTCAACTTTGGTACTTCATATCATCAAACTTTTTGTAAATTTATGACTGACATGAGAGTCATTGTTATTTAGTAATATTGAATGTTAAATTTTAAATACTAAGAAGTTTTGTAAGAACATATAGTTTCAAACTAGCTATAAGTATTCATTTAATGTGGTTTTCAACAAACTCAGAAGAACTTAAATATAGTTGGAGTTGACTTCTTTGGGTTAGATCCTAATCTAAGTTCAAGATCCAACTCATTGTCAACATTATCATGTTGAGATGATTGTCCTCCTGCCTTCTCATCGGACTGCTTTTTCTTCAACTTGGAGGGTTTTTGGCTGAAAAGTTGAAGTTCTTGTACCTTCTTACCCTTCCCTCGGTTTCGATCTCGACTACTACCTTCTGCAATAGCTGACGGGACTACCCATCTCAAATCTGTGGAGATTGGTCCCAATGATGATTGCTTTAACTTAGCGTCTATCTCCCCAGTGTTATGCACTCGCATATGTCCTCCTAAAGCTTTTGCACTTTTGAAGCTCTTCTTGCAAATACTACACTCATGCCAAGATGTTGAATGACTCCCACCACTTTTTTGTTTCTCTAAATTCATCGTTTCACTTCTACTTCAAACTTGAATCTCACAGCCTATACTTTTGTCTCTCAACAAAATCTCTGGACAGAAAAAGAATTGTAAAAAATTTGTATTACAACCACCAAACTTGATATTATCACTAAAATTTAAACCCTATACACAAATTAACCATAATAATTGTTTTAAACAAAATATAATATTGTTGTTAGTCTATTAGTCTCTATCGACATCTAGCGATACTTTACTGTATTTATAAATATTTTAATTCATTTTATTATATTTGAAAGTGTTCCTATAAACTATTTAATAATATTTTCAATACTCAAATTTAATTTTTTTTTAATTCTTCTTAATTTTATTTCAAACGTATATTTCAGAAATATTATTATAATTAAATGACAAAACGGTTGGAAATGTAACAAAATTTTAGATTTTATCAATAATAAATATTGATAAAAGTATATTACGGTTATCCATGCATATAACAGATTTTAAATTTTTGTTATATTTTCTAAATATTTTGGTTCTAGTTTATTTTAATATTTATTTATTGCTATGGTTTAAATTTAAAAGATGTAAAAAATTAATAAATTAGGTAGAAATTAAATATGTAGGCAATAGCTCTAAGAATGACTTGGATTTGAATACCTAGTTTTCCTTCCAAGGATAGAAATGGCAACTTAATACGAAAATAATATGAATTATATGCTACAATTTATATTCTACAAAAAATTTAAATTAGTTATATTAAAAATTGAATTGATCCTTTTTTTTTCTACTCGTTTAAATTTCATTTGTTGCCCATCTAATTTACATATAATGGTGTATCCATGATTTTAGTTTAGAGCACAAATTTCATTTAAATAGAATTTTTGGTATAATATTCGAATCATATAAAATATTGTTAAAGTGAGCACAATTTTTTATGATACTAAAATTTTGGACCATTTGCTTCTAAATTTAGGTCATATATAGTTTTAGTATTCTATTAGACCACAACTATCTTTGATTTATGAGTGTATAATAGATACTACCATTTTTTTTTGTAACTATTGGCTAACAAAATTTAAAATTTGAGGTTAAATAATTAGAAATAATAATTAAAAAATTGTTGTCTAATATAACAGTTACCTTTTAAGCTTTTTTAATATTTTAAATTGATTTTTAGATACTCGACTAAAAGATAATATGTTAATGGACGTCATTTTAAGATGTTTGTCCGAGTTAATAGTGAAAGTTTAAATATTTACTAGTCATCTTTCTAAAAACTAACAGTTAAACTTATACTAACCACTTGAAAATATATTTAAAACAGTGATAAAATAAAATGGGAAAGCAATAAATATTAGATGTAAAAATAATATTTATATGTCTTAATTTTCAAAAACAAAAAATCAAGGATTGTTATCATTTTATTTTCTCGAATTTTAAGATATACACCTTCAAAATTGAATTTTCATCAAATACATATATTTCATGAAAAATTATTTGTATATGATAAAAGTGTTAAAAAACATTTACTAATATATTAAAATTTCAAATTTTATTATTGGTAGACACCACCAATTTTTTTTATTTTATTTATATTTGATGAAATTTAAAATTTTTGTTATATTATGTGAATATTTTAATTAAAAATGTCTCAATTTCTTACTTAGGACTCAAAAAATTATAATTAAATTTAGCTAACACTAGTAATATATCATACCTATTTTAATCTAATAAAAAATAATTAAATTTATAAGACAGACGAAATATTGTATTTGTTATTGTTTGGATTATTTTTAATATAATTTAAAATTTAAAATAGATTATATTTGCTTAAATGTTTGTGAATAATCTTTTCTTTTTCTTTTTCTTTCCAAAAAGTAGGTAAGAATAATTTCTATATTTTAGTTTTTGTATTGAGGACAGTTTAAAATTAAATATTTGAATAATAAAAAGAATTAAGAAATTAATATTAGTTTAAAATAGGATGTAGATTTACCTATAATATGCACTTGAGATCAAACTCTAACGCTACTTTCTGAGGATAGAAAGTGAATGGTAAAATGTTATTTTATACTTATAGAGAACAGTACTACTCGAGATTATATTTTAATCCCATTGTTAATTTCAATGAATTAATGCAAAAACATTTCATATACATTAATATTATAGCTTTTGTATATTTTCATTTACATTAATCTCATTGTTATCTCCTATCCATCTTTGTAATATTCTATTTTAAAAAGAATATATTTGTGCATGCATTGGTAAATAATATCTAATTATATAATCTTATTAATGAAAATTAATAAAATTGGGATTTGTCATGCCAATCAAGATGTTATTAATAAATGGTTTGAATTCACAACAAAATTCTAATTTATTTACGTGAGACAAATATTGCATGCATGCATTGGTAATTAATTTGTAAGGACATGCGAGTAATTTAAAATTGAAAATTTCCAATTTTTTTTATATATTTTATAATTTAATATAATTAAAGCCAAATATAAAACATATTTAATACTATTGGTAATTTATGTACATAAATTTCCTTATGCTAACAATAACACTTCATATTTTGAATGATTTTTTGTTTGTTATATTGGTTGGAAATTAAATTAGTCATCATGTTTTAGGGAAAAATGGGCATTTTCCTTATAACATATAAAATTTTGTAATATATAGAAAGTATCAACAAACTATCATTAATGCAATATATTGTATTAGTGGGAGGTGTAAATGGGTTGCACTAGTTCAGACTTTCTTTAAAATCAATCCAACTTGACATTGGGATCCCAGGGAACGTTGTCGTATCTGTGTCAAAGAGAAGTTCATGCCGACGAAATTGAGTTTCACTGGCATACATACCTCTTCTCCGATGTATATTGTTGTGTCGGTATATAAGTTTTACGGACACAATTGAATGTCATGAGCATAATACCTTTTTACACACGAAAAATGTGTGTTGGCATGCATATAATTTGTTCCGACGAAAATACATTTTTTGTCGGCATAACCGTTCATCAAAATGTGGTAAAAAACATATGTTTGTTGATGTCATTTCCGTTGGCATAAGTGATTTATTGTTTTATATATAAATTGCAAAAGCTAAATAAGCAATTTTTTTCAATATTACCTAATTATGCACACGAACAATAATAATTAATTGATAGTTAAATCAATTGAAGAACAAATATAACATAAATAAGTTTCTATATTGAAAAAAATAAAACAAATATTTGATTCAACAATATATTAGTAGTATATATACATTTGATGATTGCTAAGTTTTCACAAATTTCACATATTCCCTGAGCCAAAGTTTGTCATTCTAACTTTTCATAAATGTTCTACACTAAAAGAGATTTTCATTCTTCTAACCAAAATACACCCTAACCCAAAATAAGATAAATGTGTGTTACACCAAAATAAGTAATCATCTCAAAATCTTCTCGCAATCTCCAAAAACTGATATGTAAGAATTCGCACATATAACCTGAAATAGGAAACACACAACAAGTGACAAAGTAGAAACAAAAAAGACAAAGTGGCAACATAAAGTGACAAAGTAACAAAGTAGCAACAAGTGGTAAATTAAAAAAATAGTAATAGGTGACAAAATGACAAGCGTGTCCTAAGTTCCACATAATGAACCACTCTTTCAAACTACAAAGAAGCAAGACAAATGCATATAAAGTGACCTAAGTGAATTCCCAATCAAACTAAAATTCTTCCGAGAGTAAACCCACACATAAGAAAAAAGCTTTATTTAAACATAGAGAGTGATGCTTTCATAGTGTACATAATTTGTAGTGTAAAAACACCACTAGAACACTCATATCCCCCCCCCACAACCACAAAAGCTACAAACATGTCCTAAGTCCAACATAATGAACCACTTTTCCAAGCTATAAACACTACAAGAAAGGGAATATCTTTCAACACACAAAATTGTTGAGAGATAAACGAAAAAGCATCGAAAAAGGATCTCTCGATGCATAAACATGGGTAAGGATTGAAGTCGTTCAAATGAGTCTAGAGTGGATGTCACACCCTGTCTCGAGCACCTGGTTGCCCATCCCGAGACGTGACATGATGTCACCCGAAGTCGTTCACCTCTGGAGCAATCTCAACTGACACATGACAAGTAAACAAGGAACAATCAACAACGAAAGTCTTTTAACTTAAAATACTTAAAACCGTAGTGTGAACCATTTGAAATCTTTATAAAAAAATATTATGGAAATTGAATAAAATATGAAGTTATGAATATTAGAACAATTATAATATTATTTTAAAATAAAACAAAGTCCTTGTATAATGAAAGCTAAGTTGGTCTGACAGCAGTATGTTCAGCATGCAAAGATCCACGATTGGTACCTAGAAAGTGGGAAAACATTTTGAAAGAGTAAGTCATAAGACTTAGTGAGCAACTATTTTATAAAACAAGTTTTCATAAACATTTAATTATAAAATCGAAGCTTGAATACTTTTATTAATCAATAATCATAACATGAAACTTGAACATTTGCATAACTTTCTGAAGATAGTCCTTCATAGCCACGGGCAGTATTTACCCTTTCAACCGAAGACGGAACAGACGATGGGTAGTTAACCCTCCTTTTTAAGGCATAATAATGTACCATTCCTGATGGTCCATAGTTTACAATAGGTTCGTCAGCCGTAGCTTCACTATGGAGTTACCACATGTATACAATAGGTCTCATGGAATATTTTAAATGAATTTCGTTGGGGTAGAGTTGTAAATTTGCTTTAGTGGCATTTTTTAAAATATTTGTATTTTCTTCCTTTATGTTGATTAATTGTGAAAAGAAAAGGGAGGGAATTGAGAGAGGAGCCGTAAAACACACTTAGAGAGGGAGTAGAGGTTTCCCTGCCATTCTAGTGAGAAACATTGGGTTTCTTCTATTTCGATTAGTGTACCCAATGTGGGTAATCTCCGATTGAGGTGAGCATCAACGCCGAAAATTCTATGACAGTGGTTTTAAGTCTTTTGGCTGTGGGTTCTTTACTGATGTGTAGTGCGTGCTCGACACGTGGGTCTTTAGTTAGAGGAGGTAGTTTCCGATGATTTTCGGCTCGATTTTCAGAGGCTTCACAATGTGCACAGTTCTCTCAGAACAAAGGTGGTGTTTGACTGACGTCATAGTCGAGTTCAACTTGAATTACAGATTGTTGATTCTTTGTTGAAATTTTGCACTTCGTAACTTGATTACTCTTAATAAAATCTCTCCAAGTTGGTTCTCAAAGTGGATGCAGACCAAATTGGTGGAACCAATATATATCTCTGTGTTCATTTGCTCTATCACTTTGTGTATTTACTGGCTATTGCATTCTGCTTAGCATTGCGTTCTTAATTGATTTATGTAAAAATAATTAGAATGAATTAACAAACTTCAAATCCCCACCACCAAAGAATAATAGTGATTTGTCGTTCATAAAGACGAACACTTCATGAACGACAAACGCTACTATTGCAATGTTGTCCATAAAGACAAACATTATTATCGCAGTGTTGTCCAAAATTTTTCAAGTCAATGTGCTTATCATTTTGGGGACAATATCGAGTGGTGAATTAAAAACATAATTACACAAGATGAAATTCACTCTTTCCCGACTTTAGGGTAAGTAGATGAGTGTTCCCTTAAATGGTGTCTTCGAGACTTGAACAAAGGGCTCTACCTTCTCTCCGGCATGAGAGGGGTTCTATTTATTAGTTAGACCATAAACAGGTTGTTCATTAAAGCACTGATATTTAAGGACTAGAAGTTATTCAGGGATAAAATGGTCATTTGACCCTAGCTGGTGTTACGAACACTTATAAGGATTAACTTGTTGTTATTAATCTATATTTGTGGACACAGAAATATATCTACAGTGAGAAGAGTTCAGCTGTAAGTCTTTGGTGGAGTGTACACACAGTTAACGAATATTGATTAATGTGGTTAATGAGTTTAACCAATTAATTTCTTATCATCGTAGCTTCTAATATGTAGGACCATTAAGTCTCCTTTCTAACTTGTAAAGGCTAATGAGATTTATTTATATTGATTGAAATTTAAAATATTCCAATTCACTTTGGAAGTTAGAAGAATGTAGGGTGACACATTATAATAAAAAATTTATATTTTAATTAAATTTTTATCTCTCAAAATTAATTTATGAGAGATAAAATATTTGAATGAGTTCAAATATTAATTTAATGTGAATTAGATTCATATTAAAATTATAACTAAATTACTAGTTATGGTAGAAATTTATATTTGAATATGATTCAAATTTGAATTAAATTAAATATAAGATATTTAATTTAGTAATTAATTAATTGAAAAATTAATTAATAATTTAGTTTAATTTTATTGACTTAAATTAATTAAAAATATAAGGTATGTGAGATATATTCCTTAACTATTAATTACATATGATTTAAATGAAATGTTAATTAAATATGATTTATTTATTAATTCATTTGATATTTCTATTAATTCAATATTTTTTAATTTAATAGAATCTCATGATTCTCTCATACTCTCTCAAGAAGAAGGAAATATAAATACACAGAAGAAAACATGTATTTCTACCTAAGTTTTTGTCTCTCTATGAATCCTCTTAGAGATTCTCTCAAAAACATTTTCTCATTCCAATTGGTTCCCACAAACCAATTCCATCCTAGAGGATAGGAAGGTCTCTGATGGGTGGTGTCCCCAATTCGGTGATTTGTAGATTCAGAGACGTCAACAAGAGTAAGTTACTCTATTATGTAATTCTCTAATCTATAATTTGTTTAAGTATGCTTAACCTTAGTTTAAATTATAAGAAAATTTGTTTCTGTAATTGTTTTACAATGTATGGTATTTTAAGTTTCTAGTTAAATTGATCTAAGGTCTCTGTAAAATATTTCGCTGACCAGGATTTTAATCCCTTTAGAATGTTGAAAATGTACATAAAAATTCATTTTTATAGCCCTTTCTATTAGAATAATGAGGTCAAAACACATAAGAATATGAGTAGAGCGCATAACTTATGTTGTAAATACACAAGTATTTAAAAATATATCTTAGGTAAGTATCATGTCTGTTTTACACGATTGTCATGTTTTAGTGCAAGATAAGTAGACGGGAAGAAATGAGCAAAACACTTTGCACACAAGCCACGTGATGGAAACTTTCCTGGTGAATGACACCTTCGGGTAAGGAACCACGTCCATCACGCGAGAAAGACTCACTAAAAAATAAGATTGGTAGTTGGAGTGATGTGGCTTCATAGGATTGAAAGCGACGTTGACAAAATCAAAGGAATAGAAATTTGCGCCCGAAGTTGCCTATAAAAGTCCTATAAAATTGCTTCATCCTCACCAAGAGAGACAACGCCTGTATGGGCGATAGGTCTGAATGGACCATAAAAAAGGGTCTGCATGAGCTAATTTGGAGCCTACATGAACCATAACCTAGAGGGTCGGCGGTAAGGATTAGTCTAACCACCGAGTGTACATCCCTTCTTCATCTTTTCTAATCATATTGTAACACGTAAGCTTAGAGTTTGAGAGGAGAAGAGTCATTTCTCGTCCCCCTAACTTGTATTTCATTTTCTTCCTTTTACCCTTTTATTATTTATTTACATTGTATTCAGTTATATTGTATAACGGCCAAAGACCTTCATTCTCAAATACATGGTATATTTATACACTTTTTCAGTCTATTCATGTCTCTACTGTTCATCTGTCTTTATGTTACTTGTAGTTAGGTCTATGATGTGCTTTCATTAAGTAGTATGTATCACTACTGCTTAGTGTGTTAGCTGAGCTACATTCCACACTTGGTCAGTGTATGTCGCCAACCATTCGAGAGGGTGAGTAGCAAAGATATGGTTGACACATGTAAGGAAGAGTTTTCTCAACCTTGCGAGAGGACTTCCTACATTTGTATTATGAAAGGAAAACAAGTATAGACTAAGATGTCGAGAGGTTGTTGTTCCTAAATGAGAAGCACTCTAAGAAGAATAAACATGTATTACTAGATATATTGCAAAGGGATGCTTGATAGTTTGCCCAAGTCAGAATTCTACGAAGAATGCTTGTCATGTGGTGCCGCCGAAGTTAACTGAACTTCGAATACAGTCGAAGGGATTGTTGAGTGCAGGATTCATTAGACCTGCAAAAGCTCCGTATGAAGCCCAAGTCTTTCTACGGAAGGAAGAGAATGGAAAATTACGATTGGGTGTTGACAACCGTGTCTTGAAGGAAGCCCTAAGGGAAGGGTCAACTCTTGGGTTTGTGGATGTGATCCAACCTATTGAAGCTCATGTCGATGCATTTGATTATGCGTTGGGCAATGTCCTCATGTAGAATGGACAACCCATCGCATCTAAGAGTCGAAAACTGAGTACCACAAAAAGGAGAGATACAATGTTTGACGAAGAAACGGTTGCCATGGTACACGGTCTGAGGAATGGGAGACAGTATTCCCAGAGATCTTATATGAAAGAGATGAACAACAATATTACCAGTCACTTGGGTACTCAGCCGAATCTAACTTCGAGTCAAGCAAGGGAGCAGAGAGACCTGCTCGAACTTGATTTTGGGTCAAAACATAGGAAAGGAGCGAGTAATCAAGCAACTGATGCCCTTAGTCAAAGAAACAATCATGTGATTTCGTACATGTTGACTCGTATACAGGTTGTCCAATTGATGGCCCAATGCGGGACGCGTCGAAGGAATCCTTGCAGAAAAACTTTGTCGCTCAAAATGGCGTGAGTTTGGCTAAGGCCGATAAGTCAGTACATAAGAATGGGATTCAGTTGTTGAAGGTAAACCAACTTTGTGTTAAAACTGTGATGAGTTTGTCAACTGGTAGAAGCTTGATTGAGATTGTTGGTGGCAGACAACCTGTACCATCGCGCCTTATTTATCCCCCCTATGTGAGGAAGAGTCCTCAGACTCGCACCATTACCAAGAAGTGGAAGTGAAAATCAGACATCGTTCAGACCGGTTTAGAGGAAGCCTCAAAGTGGTGGACTTTCGTGTGGGCGATCGGGTCCTTGTTAAACTGCGACCTCAATAGACTCGATTATGAAGATACAAAGGTCACCACCTCGTGACAAGACACGAGGGACTAGCAAAAGCCAAAGAAGTCCTTGCTAAGGAAGTGAGAAAAAATAGAAGACCCACGAAGGGGATACACAAATTCATGGCGAAGTGGAAGGACCTCCCTGTGAAAGAAACAAGTGCAAGACGTACCAAAGACCGTGAAGCGTGGAAGAAAAAGATCGAAGGATTCCAACTTTTCCAGTCGACAGGGACGTTAACTGTTTAAGCGGGGGAATTGTCACGGACATACTTGTCCAGGGCATGTTCGCCTATAGTCGTATGCTTGAATACCCCTAATTTATCTTATCTTTATGTCTTATATCTAGTTTAGGTAGTTTCTTTCCATTTTAAGTCATAAAGCTTGGGTGTGACGTTTCAACATTTTCATATGCAAGCCTGCCAGAGTTGAAAATGTTCAAAATGTATTATAGGGGAGGCATAATAGTTGAATCCCCGCCCAAACATCGTCGCACTCTTTGCAAGCAAACCTTTTTCCTTGCAACTGACAGTCTTCAATGCATATTGTAACGTCGATTTCAATGTATTTCTTTTTTTCTCACGTTTTATAAACAATTTTCTCAAGAATGCGAAGGAAGGTTACATCATACGTCGACTTTGTCCGTGACTTTCAGATTTTAATCGACTGACTTGTTCATCGAGTTAGAACATGTCGCACAATCGTCCATCCCAAGTTTGAAAGCTACGATTTCTACACCAAGTATGCCCGTTTGAAAGCCCATCACGACCATGTGATAGCCCACATGTGCCTACAACACATGTCTATGGCACTGGCATGTGCCCACATAAGGCAGCCCATGAGCCTTGCATGCATGTCGCGACACGTGCCCATGACAGTGGGCATCTGTCGCGACATGCATGCTGGGCTCATGGGCTGCCTTTCGTGGGCACATGTCAGTGCCATAGGCATGTGTTGTGGGCACATGTGGACTATCACATGGTTGTGTTGGGCTGTCAAACGGGCATGTTTGGCTCCTTCTTGACTTTGTGGGCACATGTGGGCTATCACGTGGTTGTGTTAGGCTGTCAAACGAGCATGCTTGACTCCTTGACTTGGCTTTGAGAGTTTTGTGGCACGTTTTGGCATGATATTTGTAACAAAAAGTATTATCATTTCGCAGGACGTGACATTTCGCTCTAGATCATATTTGTGTTTCCATGGTTGCAATGTGAATTTTGTTTCATGATTTTCTTTTTCATCCGGTCAAATTCTGTCCATTATACAAAAACTAAAAAAAGAGTGTCATATTCTTGTTTTAATTTTATATTAACGTCTTCTTGATCAAAGTTTTAGAACTAAGTGTAATCTGATAGATTTAATGTTGAAATTTTTTTTGTTCATAGAATCAAGCAGAAGAAAATGACTACCAAAAGCTTAAAGTTTTCCTTAAGACGAGCACAAATCTTCTCAAAGTGGAGAAGGATAAGCATGTAAATGACGATCATAATGATCAATGAATGAAATATGAAATCCTTCCTAATGAAATTAACACTCTACAAGTTGAAACCAATTCAAATGAAGCTCATGCTGAAATTCAATGAAAGACCAGTTGAAGTCAAATCCATCATGAGGCCATCATTATACAACAAGAACCAATGATGAAATAGAGTTAGAAGTCTTCTTAAAACATAAATGACTAATTCCAAGTTAAGTCTCCATGTTATGATGAAGAGTTGCAACCTTTCATGCTTCAACGTCAAATCCAAAAGTCACAATGAATCTAAAAATCTTGATTCATTCACATCCACAATCACTTTAAGTCTCTTTATCTATTTGTATCTATGAGGGTAGTTGAAGGGTTTCTTGTTGAACCTTGACAATTAGGTGGGGGAAAAAATTGTTTGTTTTGAAATCTCGTTCGACCAAATAAACCATAATTCTATGGGGACCCCAAAAGTGTATTTTGCCCAATAATAAATTAATATTTGAAAAAGAAAACCTAATTTAACATACATTGATGCACAAATTACTTAAGATACAAATTGATCTAAGCATTTATTAATAGATAACACTGAATTTTTAAAACAAGTTCAGTATCCTAAGTTCACATGAGATAAAACGGAACTAGTAAAATCATATACCCTTTCGATAATGAAAAACAAGAAATGTCGGCACATTCAATCCAATGGCGTAATAGCCTCTCGACATTCTGCAAGGATTCGTAACTGCTAAAGCAATAAGCCATGTCCCTTTCTCATTTACAAATTAGCGCAGAATTCTCTGCAGGAGGATATCTCAACGATCAATTGTATTAGCCTATTTGGAGTATTGTTTCATTATCCTAATTGTACTGGCATATTAGGAGTATTGTTTCATTATCCTGTTGCCGATGTGCCTTTGCAGCCTGAGTTAAAATGCACAGATCCAATCAAAGGCAGGAGTCATGCATTTGTAATTGTATGACCATACAACATAATGTTAATTGCTTGCGATGATAAACCAATTATCGTCCAAGGATTTCTTCAGGTACATGTTGCTGTGAATCTGTGATTGACCAATGCATGTATAATTAACAAGCAATCAAAGCTGAGGTTTTTTACCAAAAAGTTCGCAAATTTATTTTTGTATTTCCTTGGTGATGCTCTTCGATAATAAGCCTCTCTCTGCGACATGATCCCAAAAGAGATGCAAAATACTGTTGTGAGGTCCATAAGAAGCATTGAAACACCTATATAGTTTGAGGTTTATCAATAAACTTCTTTTAGTCATTTCGGATAGCATCTCCGAGACAAGATTTGACTTTCCATCCTTCCAATAAGCATATGCCAGGCTTGTGTATATCACACTGTCTCCTGATACACCCCTAAGATGCATGGTGCTGTATATTTTTTCAGCAAAACCAACCCTTTCTTGGTGACACAGCCTTCTTATTAGTGCCCTACAAACTGATAAATCCACACAATAACCTTTTGTCAAAAACTCATCCAATAGACTTATGATAGCTCCTTCATTTCCTAGTTCACAGTAGCCATCAACTAGCCATGAATATGTACAATAACCAGGACTTAATCCTACATCGAGCATGCAAAATAAAAGTTCTTTGGCACTTTCCATATCTCTCACCCAACAAAATCCATGAATCAGGGCCTTATACGTAAAGCTGTCGAGCTGCAGTCCAGCATCCAACATTTTGCTCTTCACTTTCAATGCAGACTTCATATCTCCAATTTTGCAGTAAGCATTTATTAATGTATTACAAGTGACATTGTCGGGTTCAACTTTCCTCTCACCCATCTCATTCAAGAGTTTATTTGCATCCCTTATCCTGCCTTCCTCGCATAATTTTCGAAGAACTGAATTATAAGTCGCAACTCCCAGGTGCAAACCTTTAGCTTCCATCACCTTACATAATCTCAGTGCTTCTTCAAAGTCATTCACTCTACAATATCCATCAATTAATGTGGTATACGTAACATGGTTAGGAGAAACGTCCTTAATTTCACGGAATAGCTTTACAGCCTCTCTCATTTTGCCCTCTTTACAAAACCCATATATAAGGGAATTATAGGTTACAATGTCAGGGCTGACTCCTGCCCTTTCCATTCTATCTTGAACACACAAAGCTTCATAATGCAGACTCTTTCTAGAATACAAAGATATCAATGTGTTATATGTGTAAAGATCAGGGAAAACAGACTTCAATTCCATTTCACAGACTAGTTGTTCAGCCTTCTCAACATCCCCAGATTTGCAACAAGCATGAATTAGCACATTGTATATATGAATATTAGGAACAACTCCAACTCGAATCATTTTCTTATAACTCTTCCATACCGTATCAGTTAACCTGTCCTTCGCCAAGGAATTTAATAGCACAGTACAGGCATGCAAATTAGGCTTAAACCCATGAAGCCTCATATATTCAAGAACCTGAATAGCATCCTGGGGCATCTTACAATTCACATATATTATCATAAGCCAGCTCAAAATATGTGCATTCACATCAGGATTATCATAGCTGGTCACCAAAGCATTTAAAACCAATGGGGAGGATATGAAATCCTTATGTGCAATCTTTTCAAGCAAACCCTGTGCAGTTTTGAAATGTTTGTGCTCTGTAAGGATAAAAATCATGGCCCATGAGGATTGCAAAGAATGCTTATAATCAGGAATCAACTCAACCCACTTGAAAAACGCCCAGGAAAGTGAAGGACCTGAACAGTAAAACGAGAGCCGAAGGAGAATCTGGTGGATGGATTTGGATGTTAAGCTAGAACTAATCTTAGGCTTCAAGAGGTGATTCCAATGACCTTTTACCACAACGGCAAACATACTTTGGACAAGTAGATTCATCTCCTAAGCCTTCTTTTCACAAACTCTGAGGCTTTGAGGTTTTGTATTACGTCGTTTGGTTCTTTGGATAGGGAAATTAATAATCCATATAGAATCAAAAGACTAAGAACATAAATGCGTAGATTACCAGCAAACCCACAAATTTAATCAAACAGATTTCAAAAATTGGTGTATTGAATTTGAAACAAATGCAGAAGATCAAACTTCCTAAGAATCGAAATGAGCACACCTTATTATCTGAATCTTGCAGGAATTTATGGAGCAGAGGTAGGTAATGGATTATGGAAACTCCGAAACAAACTGCGCTATTGAACTGCAAATTTCTCCACTTCTAGGAACGACGATACAAAATTGAACATAAATTTCTGAAACGTTTGTGGCTAATGTAAGTGGGAATGAAAGAATTTGATGATCCATTTCCGAACCCTAAAATTAAAGATGATGATACGAAACTTCTTTCTTCATTGTTGCATTGTAGGCTTAGCAGTGAAATATCGACTCAAGTTCGAAGGCGGATGAACGAGAGGGAGGGGTTTATTGGAGGTTTAAATATATATATATATATATAATATTAGAGTACGTTTTTCTAAATCTGATCACCATCTAATAACTTTATGATTATTCTCTAATAGCGCTCTCATGTAATCCACTTACTTTTGTAGTGGTTTCATAAAACCCTTTCAAAAACTTTACAAACACACTTGCCATCAACCAATCAGACACACTTAGGCCCCAATCTCTTATTTCCACGATTCAGATAAACCATCAACTAAGTGTGTCCGATTGGTTTAATTGGAATCTCTTAGGCTCCAATCCCTAAGATCACCTAAACTCGATAATTCGATCCATTTTTTTATAAAAAAAATATCTAACCCAATCGGGTTGGGTCGTCCCGGTTGGTCAGGTTACTGGGTTTTTCGAACACCCCTAAAACTTGTTGTGTGATCTAGTATGAGATGTCATTTGCTTGTTGTGTGATTTGACATTGAAAGATGTATTATGCGTAAGGAAGTTGATGGTATGCACTAGTGCATTGAGATTCTTCACATAGTCGTAACTTGGCAAAAGAATGTTGTAAATGCTTGAGTCGAAAAAAGAATACCAAGACGAACTTGAATGTGCAAAATGAATATGTAAGATAAAACATTTAGTATGTGAAAAGCATATGATGTAATAAACATTATGACAAATAATAAAGGGAGTGATCTGTGCGATTCATACAATGTTGAATAAACAAAGATGATGAATGTTTTGAACAAACGTTTCTTCTAAAATGTGATAGTTGATTTATCATTTTGCTATAATGTTTGGTTGAGAAATTGATCATGTTGCGACAAAGAATTTTCGATTTGATTAGTTTTTGTTTTACCCCCACCCCAGGTAGCGAAGGACTTCCAACGTTGAACTTGCAGTCTTGATAGTCTATTGTGCCTCCTAAATCACATCATTTTGGTAGTGGCCAATGTCTACTCGCATAGCATATAGTGGCTAGGCGAGGGGAGTCCAAGTCTTGTTTACTAATTTTGTTATGAATGTTGTAAAAGTATTGGACGTACCTATATTCGAAGTTATCAATGAAATTCTCGAAATTCATCAAAGTTTATATTCCACGTTAAGTTTCTTTGCAATTGTCCTTTAAGTCCACTTACTAGGTGTTCGACACAATGCTTCACGAAGAATCTCGCTTAGGATATCTAGGCAACCGCGTCGCCATTCCAACACATAGAGTGAATTAGAGCGAGACATGACACTCCATTTGGTATAATATGAGATATTAGATAACTACACACTAAGTTATTCATTTTTATTTCCTTCATAGAATAAATTATAAAACAAGTGTTTTAATAAATATATGTATGATCATATTTGAAAAAATAAATTTTAATTTGATTTTAAACATTAACAATAGATTAAAAAATTATCTCAAGTTGATTTTCTTTAATGAATACAATCTTGTTTTTAAAAACATGTATATTTTTTAAAATGAAAGTAGCATGTTTTTTATAAAAAGGAAAGTTTTGTTGTAATTCAAGAATTTAACCTTGATTACATGGTTATTTTTTTTAATGCATTCTATCTTACGAAATACATTAAACATTAAAACATTAGCATAAAATCACTTTTAATCCTCCCTATTTTTTCAGTTTCATTTTGGAATACCTTCTTCTTCAATATATTGAGTATCAAATGATTTTAACGATAACAATAGTAACATAATTTTAACGATAGTAATAATAATGTAATATTTTTTTATTTTACTTAAATGATGTATGTTTTGTATTTTAGAAATTAAATTTGTTAGAATTTTGTATTGAGTCCAATTTTGTTTACATTAATTTAAGAACTGTTGAAAGAGTAGTCATTTGAAAAGGCTACACCATTCCCTACAAAGGACATGGAGTCATTCACCGAAAATAAAAATTAAAACCCATGGAGTCATTGACCGTAACAAAGGACATGAGGAGACATAAGGAGGCAAGTCTCATACCATCAATTTCAAACCATCTTTGGAGAGATGAAAGGTTTATAGCGGGATTTTACCTTGCTTCCCGCCATTGAACCACACTCCTCTCCACACCTACAATGGCTTCTTCCTCCGCTTCACTCTCATCCAAAACCAGAACCCTAATCGACATCTTCCAGCCAGCGCTTTCCAAACGCTTAAAAACCTCACAGACGTTGAAAACCTTAGCAACCAACGACGACAAATGCGATTCAGACCTCACATTGGCTTCCTCTTCCGCTGACATTTCTGCCTCCCAGATATCCCGCATGGAAACCAACAAATGGATCGCCAGATCCAAGCGCAATCTCAAAACTTGCTCAGATAGGGTTTCTAAATGGGAGAATGGATGTGTGAAGTTGGAGGAGCTTTTGGTGGAGGAGACATGGTTTGAAGCTCTTCCTGGAGAGTTCCAGAAGCCCTATGCTCTTAATCTTTGCAAATTTGTACAGACTGAAATTTGTAGTAGTGGTGTCCCTATTTATCCTCCTCCTTCTTTGATCTTTAATGCTCTGAATTCTACCCCTTTTGATAGGGTCAAAGTTGTTATTCTTGGCCAAGATCCTTATCATGGGCCTGGTCAAGCTATGGGTCTTTCATTTTCTGTTCCTGAGGGAGTTAAAATCCCATCTAGTCTTCTCAACATATTCAAGGAACTGAGGGATGATCTTGGTTGTTCCATCCCATCCCATGGAAATCTCGGGAAATGGGCCGTTCAGGTGCTGTTGTCTTTCATCTCTTTGTTCTGTAGACTTAGTTATGCTTACTTAAATGTATCTACTTCTCTAATATATCGGTGTTGTGATTTTTCTTGCTTATTTATCATTAGATGAAAGTTATGTGAAAATAGGTTTGGGACACACATGAACTGTACAATCCATGGTCCTCAATTCGCCTTTTGGGTGAGGAAGCCCGTTTTTTTCTCTTATGGCTTGCAGGGTTTGTGCAGTCTTGTGGGTCTTATGGGGTGAGTGTAACATGTTTAAGGGGGTGGAGAGGGGATCCCAAGAAGTTATGGTCCGTTGTTTGCTTTTATGTTTCTCTTTAGACTTCGATTTTGAAGATTTTTTATAATTGTTCTATAGGTGTGATTTCGTATAATTGGAGTCCCTTCTTGTAAAGGAGTTTTTCTTTTTAGTGGACTTGCCTTTTTGTTTGCGCATGCATTCTTTAATTTTTTTCTCATCAAAAGTTGTTGATTTTACATATAAAAAAATGGATTATACAATGGATGTGGTTCCCATCACAAGGATGTGATTTTGGTGATTGCTTAGGGAATGAGGAAGTATTTTTGACATTTCGCCTTTTATTTGATTAAAAACTTCACTTCTGAATTGTTATTATGTAAAAATTTGTTAATATGTCGAGAATTTGGGTTCTTACTAGGTGACTTCTCTAAGTTGAGATATCGTATCATACAATTATTAGTTCTTGTTGAAGCATTCTAAGTGAGGTTTGTCATGACATTACTCTTATGAACGTGGACTTGAGTGGATTCGTAGGATAAGTTGATCGATTTGGGAGATTTTTCTGCATGGAAAAATGCATGATTAGTTGGTTTCTGAAAGGCTATTTTGTTAGGATGTATTTGAAGTCCTATCTGGCGTCTTTTTCATTTTTTTTTTGCTCTAAAATGATTCTTATATACATTGTAGGGAGTCTTGTTGCTTAATGCTGTTCTCTCAGGTAATTTCCTCCCAGGTTTTACTCCTTCTTTTCTCAGTCTACTTTTATTTTTTAAACAAGTAAACTTATGGTGAAGGTATGATCAAAATGCTTTGTTTTGCTCTTTGTGATTGTTTTTGAGCAAGTATTTCACCATGAGTAACTCTTGACCATCTTAAAAGCTTTGTAATAGCTACATAACAGTTTAAATTTTCAGCCCCAAAGAATGATAGCGAACTTTAATGCCATCAGCAACATCTAGGACATCGAACCAGAAACTCTTCAAACACCACCAAACTGTGATGAAGAGCAACAAGGCCGGCATAGATAGCCATATCTTCAAAGCCAAAAGAGAAATTAGCTACAACTAAAGCAAAATTGTTTGAGGAACAAACTAACAAATGCGCCAGTCCTCAAAATAACCTTAAAAGAAACATCAGACCCAAAGAAGGCCAAAGTGCCCTGTCCAAGTTGCCATAACCAAACCGAAAAAACAGAAACCTAGACTTTGGATACTTTAAAGGGTGGAGTTTAAAGGGTGAAAATACTTTAAAGGGTGGAGTTTCTTCTTCTGTCACATTTCTATCAAATTTAGGGTTTCCTTAAAGTTGCCTTTTGTCCATCAAACTTTAATAAGAGTTCTATATTGTTCTATTCTGACGTAAGGATACATGCTTCCTGCATTTAGTTATCGATTAAAATTTTGGTTTTACCTATTTAGTTCGAAAGCATCAAGCGAACTCTCACGCTAAGAGAGGATGGGAACAATTTACTGATGCTGTCATCAAGACAATATCACAAAAGAAGGAAGGGATTATCTTTCTACTTTGGGGAAACTCCGCTCAAGCGAAATTGAGGTACTTTTGTTGTATGATATTAGTTCTAAGTTCCTAACAGGGAGTGCACGACTCTGGAAAGAACGAAAATAATAACAAAATCAAGATTAAAATATAAACTGCAACCTTTAGATTTTTCTTAATGGGAAAAGAAAATGAAGACTGAGGGCTTTCACTTGAAGACTTGAAGTATTTGATAGATAAAATGGGATGAGATATTAGATAATTAGTGTAACTCAGTTTATACAAGTCTAATTGTTGACACTTAGATTAACGTGATTGATTAATATTTTGGATTTATTTCATTGTTTGTTAATTTTATCGTAAGCCTCAATAATAACTTTTTAGGAATGTCAGGAAGCTTTTGAATATTATTTTGAAGTAAACAACAAAATAACATTTTGGTCTTCAAAACCTACATGATTGAAGTACTTTGAGAGGCTAGGAGGCCTCTCTCAAAGACCATTTCCCAAAAATTGTGTACTTAAAAAAACTGTTGATTTTATTTCTAAGACTCAACTTTGACAAGCTTATATTAAGAATTACAATAAATATGTCATTGGTAATATTCTCCTTTCTCAATTGCATTTCATATTAATAGTTCACAAATTAAAAGCCTCCTTTGAATGTAAAACGCACGCCCACACATGAGGGGATGTTTTGTAAACACTTTACTATAGTGTAGTCGTTTGCTACCAATGTTGTTATGCAAGCTTTAATCTTTCAAGTATAGGAACTTTTCCTGTGAAGTACATGAAACAATTTGGGGAAAAAATGGTTTTGCTGCGTTTTAAAATCAACGTAGTGCAATTTTCATCTACTTTAGCGATCTAACGTTCTATTGTCTTGATAAAACTTACAAGAGCACAAAGAGATTTAATTTCTCTTCTTTGGGGGGCAATAACACCCTACATCACTTAGAATCTAATGTCTGAAGTGAACAGGTTAATTGATGAGAAAAAGCATCACATTCTCAAAGCAGCGCATCCTTCTGGTTTGTCTGCTAACAGAGGCTTCTTTGGTTGCAGGTTAGTTTCATCGTTTAATTCCTTCATACACTTTTTGAACCTTCCTTTTCTTAAAATATTAACTAGGATTTGCTCTACCTCCAGCCATTGTATTTTATCATTTCCCTTCAGTGTAGTTCTCCCAATAACAACATTTTATTGCCAGTGCATGGCTTGGTATTTTGTGTATATCACTTGGTTTTCTGCCTTTTCTCTAAGTTAAACTTACTATGTTGGAGCGCTTTGCTCGATTTTACAAGTGATAATGGCTGGAGCATGAATTTGGTATGATTTTTCTGATTGTGAAAAAAATATTTAGCCTGCCCCAAACAAACATTTCCAAACTTTTTATGTGGTTTTGATTCATAGTAAAAAATGATTGAGAGTTCTCAAAATACATAAAAGCACTTTTGGAACATAGTTTAGATATAATGTCACTTAAAAGTATTTACTCTCGAGAATCATACCAAACTCCCACTTACCTTTTTGGCTCTTCCCTTAAGTTCTGTGGTCCATCTCTCAGAACATAGACAATTTTGTGAGGCTGTTGAAGTTTATAAATCGTTAAGAGATTATATGTTTATGTGATTCACTAGTATGAAGCTGTTTAGATGGGTGTTTTTTCATTTCCCTTGGAATTTTAGTTTGTTTACTGCCAACTTTGGATTTTCGACAGGCATTTTTCTCGAACAAACATACTACTCAAGGAAATGGGTACTGCTTCCATAGATTGGCAACTTTGATCCAAACATGTGAACCATTGAAGTTCATTTTTTGTGGATACACTTTAAGATCCCCAGTCATGCTCAGACCTGCTTGCTTGATGACTTTTTGTTGAATTTTCACTTGTCGCTTCACCGTTGTTTAAATGTCGAGATGCCCATCCTTTATCTTTTTGTATTATAGTGTTTATTCCTGCTGTTTGATTTTTATTCCAAAGCAGCAGCAGAACCGTTCTTTTTATAAAATAGGGTAAAATTAGAAGTTAGTCTTTCATATGGTGACCAGTGGTTTTCATAAATCAGGCTAGATGTTTTGTTGTACCTAACTTTTGGCGGTTCTCTCAATCCTATCATGGGAAGTGGGAAGATTCATATTAGTCCCTGTCGAGTGTGGATGGAAGGATATGGGTAGAACATTAACTGCCCTTCTTGTGCTTTCAATAGTAAAGTTGTAATTTTGAAGAAAGAAAGATGACTTGTAAAACAAAGAAGAAAAGAAAACACATGTGCCTCCAATGCTTAAGTCATAATCCAGGGAGCAACTTACCTTTTTTGGTTGTATAATCTCTTATTTATAGAGGGTTGAACCCTTGGCTTACCAGTCTAAAAGGGACTCGGAGATGATGATTTGAACTTATCAGAGTCTTAGAGCATGGACTTTCGTGCAAGGGAAGTGGATGGCCTGGTCGAGGTGGGTCTCTTAGATTGTGGACCTATAACTCTCCTTTTCTGTTTCTTGGCATGTTTCTTGCATTTCATTGACCTTTAGGTGACTCTTGCTTTGTTGCTATTGAAATATGATAAACACACCAGGTTTAAAGAAATGCAAGTAACAAGGAAAGGAAAGACCATTAGAATGAGAGTTATTAGGGTGAGTGGCCCAATTGGCCCAGCTTATCAAGTCAAAAAGGCGAAGGCTATCCACTTCCTTTCACAGAGGTTCACTTCTTGTGGGTCATGATCTAATTTGCAATTGGCTTTAATAAGCATCTCTCGGTCCTTTTTGGATCAGGAACTCTAGGGTCCTCCTATATAAATAAGAGATCATAACTTCATGTTAGAAAGATCAATGCAACTATGTATGTATCATGCACCATGGAAATTTTATGCAATCTGATAACTCAAGAATTTATTATTTTAGTTCCAAGTATGCAACTTAGTCTAGGCGATGAGATTACACTATGCAATAAAAGATGTAATTGGATAATTTTTATCTCGTTGCTTAAACTTTTAGATGTCTACTTAGTACAAATTTTCCTCCATCTCGTTTAAGTATAAACGGAGTAAGTTACGGTTTATTTGATGATAAATGAATTAGAACACCTTATCTTCTATCTTTTGTGGTCTCTATAATTGTATAAATTATATTCTCAATATTTCTTATCTAAACTGAATATATTATCTACATTGTGGGTGGAATGTAATGAATGATATAGAGACGGATGAGTACGAATGATGATGTTGAACTAACTCTAACTTAACACAAACAAAGGAAAGTGTGAAGGAAAGTGTGTCTATAAAAGAATGCAAGCCCGAAAGATTTATGATTCACCTTGTAGATGCCTTCATTGCATATATTCTATCAGTTGAGAAATAAAAGCCCATTTTCTTCAACAATATCAGTTTTCAGAATTTTGGGAGGAACATGCTTCCGTCAGATACAGGGAGGGAGAGAGGAGGGAGAGAGGAGGGGAGGAGAGAAATGGTAAGAAAAAGAAAAAGAGAGAAGAAAATAGAAAATTCCACCTCATTGAAAAAAAAATACCACAAAAATATAACGAAAAATATTACCATATTTAAAATGTGTCAACTCAACATGTCATGTTGGTAAATTAAAGGACCATTTAAAGCCAAACCTTTTTCCTTCTTCTTATTCCCCTAGGTAGGAAATGAGTTTCCAAAGACCCATGAGACACAAGACCTGCCACATGCTCTATTTAAGCCTCTCAATTTTTTACATATGTAATCTGCTAACATATTTCTTGATTTATATTTAGAGTGCCTAGCCTTTGCTTCAAATAATTTGTAAATAAAAATTTGCATGTTGTATCTATCTAAATTCAAGGAAGTGACTCAAAGTTGTTGACTGGATTTTATTGAAGAATGTGCACTTGGAACTAATTTTTTCTTTCAACAAGAGGTTTTGGGAAGTGCATTTTTTCCCTAGGCAGGGGCGGTTATGAAATTTACAAGGAAAAGTCTGCCCAATTTCCTTTAGAATTTTGAAGAGAAATCTTTATTAGCCAATTGTTTTGAAAAATGGTACTAAAGCACAGTACATGAAACAATTACTTCAATAAAATTTGCAACGAAGGAATATATAGAGAGAGATAACGAGCCTTTAGAGAGAAGAGAACAATTAGCAACGATACTAGTAAATAAAGAGTGATTGATTTTGACCAATTTAAGGGGATTAAAAAAGATTGTCAATTCAAAATGTGCATGAATCAAGGTGATCAAAATATAAAATGTTCATATTAAAGAGATTTGTAATTCCTGTCAATATGTTGATATGAAGTTACCATATTGAGTTGTACTTGCACCAGAAGCTTGTTATTCTTGATTGATCAATCAAGATGCACAATAATACACAATACTTTTATTCTTCTCATTTTGCCTATTTACTATTTAATTTCACGAAGACAAAAATAGAAGGAAAAATTGCAAATAATACTTAACAATAAAGGGTTAGTTATTGCCCTTATGATCCACACTCTTCTACTTGCACTATTGTTTTTCAATCTGAATTATTGTCTAGATTGTGACTCGTGGCAGGCTTAGAATTGCAATTAAACACATAAGTTTACTGCTAATGCCTTTGACACACTTTTTCTAGCCTTCAATGTCTGATCCAAAGTACTTTGAGATACTATAGGTATAAGAAGTTTAAGGTACTTTTTCTAATGTTTATTGGTTGAACCATAGTTTTAATTTTAATTTTTTTTGTTTTTGAAAACTCTTCCCGACTCTTCTGATAACTAGATTTGAGTGTACTAATGGGACCTATCCGCTGTGTTGGTGTTTTGGAGCTCTCTCTACCAGCAGATTTGTGGTCTATCCTGGGTTGTGAGAATATTGTTCAAAACTAAAATATATATATATATAAAGCTTGGGAAGTTTTGAACAATTAGCAATAGTAAGGAAACTCTTAAAGCTAGAAAGATTACATATTTTATTAAACTTCAGCACCTTCGTGACAGCTGTGTTTGTAGCTGGTTGCGAAACACCAGGGGCAAGTGTTTTTTTCCCTCTTTTTATGGAGATGTAGAGAAGAAACAAACCATGAGATTTGATCAAGATTCGTATAGAGGCTCAGGTTGCACTTTTCTCCTAATCCTGAATAAGAATGAAGGATCAAAAGGTCAGGATTGCTACATCCTACGGTAATACAAACTCTTTACATTTTTATAATTGAACTATGAATCAACAATGTCTGCATCTTTTATTGGATAGTATCTCCAATTAACACAAATATAAAAATTTAAGAAGAGTCGTCAAGGCAAACAGTGCCAACATCCCAAAACTTAAGCTGGAGGTTCTAAGGTAGACCAAAAGTTCCTTCCTAACTCAACTACTGCCAATTCCATCAATCTGCATATTGAAATATCATTACCTCAAAAGTGAAACCTAAAACAGAGCAATGATGTTAGTAAAAAAACAACTCCAGAGATTTAGGGCCCGACTAGGTTGGTTTTAAAGAAAAAAGTGTTTTTCCAAAAACTCATTTCTATTTAAATTTGTTTGATCAAAATTGTTTTAAATACACAAGGTATTTTGAGTGGTGGCAATTGCCACCCTCTAATTTTTTTCCAAAATAAATTGTTTAGTAGACTTCAGCTTCGATCCCTTAGTTAAGGAAAGAATGAGCCAATCAAGAAAATCCTTTAACACCTTTTTTATAATATATATTTATATTATATGTGTCCATTGTAATTGTATATTCTTCTAAGGTTTTTGGAAATTACATTAGCTGACAAAATTTTTTAGAAAAAAACAGCTCATAACACATTTTTTTGCATATTGCAAATTTGACAAATATGACGGTAATCTGGTTTTAAATTTGCTATTTTTACAATTTTGAAAATGTAAGTGACATGAATTATATTATCATAATTTTTTTTTGCTATTTATTATCATATGTAACTTCATTCTAATTCAGTATTGAATAATATATACTTTTCTCCAAAAGAGTGAGTATGGTATCAAAGCCTTCTAGGGTTTGGAAGGTTCGGAAATATTCACTTGACAGCTTCCCTCTCCATTAGGGTTTAAGTTTAGGTCATCTTTGAGTGGCTATTTGTTGACACCGTCCATCTCAGTAGAAGCACCACCACAATCAGCTGCATTCTGCCGTTGCCGTTCGTCGAAAATCACCGCGTGTGAAGCTCATACACCAGATCACTTCTGCAACGTCCCCACACGCCAGTGTGTGGGAGCACGTGGCTGCTCCGATTCAATATCTGTCTTATAGCCTTGTCTCGAATCCTCTTTTTCGGTCCGTCTACGAATTTGGTTTCATTGAAATCTATTCCCATTTGACAAAAGTTGAAGAATACATCCTTGACTTTTTTTCCAATTTTGCAGCTGATTGGTGGTGTTAATCATTTTGGTTGTTTTCTTCCCTTTTGTGGGCTATGGACAGTGTGCGCCTTCAGTATGGCCGATATAAAGAATTTGGTGGTTTCTAATGTAATTCCCTTAGCCTCCAAGATCAAAGAACATAAATTAAATGGATCTATTTATTATGAATGTGTGTTAAGATACCTTGTCCTAAAACTCGGAAAAGCAAGAGAATAAAACAGAGAATTTCTCTGTTTAATGTATTGATAGGGCAATATTATCCACTTCACAACATAACATGAGAAATCCAGCAAAGAAAAGTTATAAGGAAAATAAGGAAAACAAACAAACAGTGCCCAGCTCCTTTGAGAAGGCTGGAATGCTTTCCCTAAAAGCCTTCAGCAGCTTTTACCTAAAAAAAGACCTAGGGTAACCCCATTTCTTCGTTTGTTTCATATCATCAGTTGTTTTCTCTAACCAATGATTTTATTAAGTCCTTTGACTCCACATCTATTCCTAACACTATTCATGAAGCTTTGTCTAATCCTGGCTGGCGTAGTGTAATGATTGAGGCGATGACTGCTTTAGATGATAATGGTACTTAGGATTTAGTATCTCATCCTACAAGAAAGAAGACCTTTGAGTGTAAATGGGTGTTTGCTATCAAGGTCAAACCTAATAGAACAGTGGCTCTGTTGAAAGCTATCTTCTTGCCTAAGGTTATGCCCAAATCTATGGCACTAATTATTCAATTACATTTTCTCCAGTTGCCAAATTAACTTCCATCCGACTTTTTCTTTCCATGGTTGCTACCCATAAATGGCCTTTGCATCAGCTTGGCATCAAGAGTGTTTTTCTGCATGGTGATCTTAAGGAGGAAGTTTGTATGGAGCAATCACTTGCGTTTGTCGCTTAGGGGGAGAGTGATAAAGTATGTCACCTTTGAAAATCTTTGTATGGTTTGAAACAGAATCCACGTGTGTGGTTGGTAAGTTTAGTCAAGATCTAGTACACTTTGGTGTGTTGAAGTGTACATTTGATCATTATGTTTTCTATCAACAATATGATAATGGTATTGTTTTGTTGTTTGTGTATGTTGATGTTGTTATTACTAGAAATGATGCATCGGGTATTTCGTCTCTCAAAACTTTCCTTCAAGGTCAATTTCATACGAAAGATTTGGGACATTTGAAATATTTTTTGGTATTGAAGTGATGAGAAGCAAGAAAGATATTTATTTATCTCATAAAAAATATGTACTTGATTTGTTGTCTGAGATAGGAAAACTAGAAGTCAAACCAACTAGTACTCCGATGATACCAAATCAGCAACTTGCTAAAGAAGAATTATTTAAATATCCTAAGAAATATAGAAGATTAGTTGGGAAGTTGAACTATTTAACAGTGACACGACAAGACATTGCTTATTTTGTAAGTCTTGTAATTCAGTTCATGTCTTCTCCTACCGTGGATCATTGGGCTGCAGTAGAATAAATTCTATTTTGTCTTAAAGTTGCTCCTGAATGCGGGATCTTATATAAAGATCATGGACATACGAGAGTTGAATGTTCTTCTGATATTGATTGAGCTAGATCTTGAGAGGATAGAAGATCGACCTCTAGATATTGGGTCTTTGTAGACGGAAACTTGGTCTCATGAAAGAGTAAGAAACAAAATATTGTTTCTCGTTCGAGTTTTGAATCAGAATATAGGGCTATGGCACAATCTGTGCGCAAAATAGTGTGGATAAATCTATTATCTGAGATAGGCTTCAGCGTTAGTGTGTCAACTAAACTATGGTGTGATAATCAAGTTGCACTCCACATTGCATCTAACTTAGTATTTTATGAACGACCTAAAAATATTGAGGTGGATTGTCACTTTGTTCGCGAAAATACCAGAAGAGTTAGTCTTCACAGGAGAACAATTGGGAGATATTCTTACAAAAGTTGTAAATGGAGCAAGAGTAAGCTATTTGTGCAACAAGTTGGACATGATTGACATATTTGCTCTAGCTTGAGGGGGAGTGTTATAATATATACTTAAATTATATGTGTCCTTTATCGTAATTGTACATTTTGTCTAGAGTTTCTATGTTCTATATATATATGTAACTTTACTTTGATTCAATATTGAATAATATATACTTTTCTCTCCAAAATAGTGAGTACAACCTGATTGGCTTACTTACCCCGATAAAGAATGTCGATTATGTGATGTGACACTTGATTCTTTTTTATTTTTTATTATTTTTTGTTTTGACAAAACAACCACTTCCAAATGGAAACATGAAACATAAGGATCAAAAAGTCGCTAGGTCCTTATCCAACCTAGTGTCTACTGTTCCTTTCACCCCAAAGATTCCAAGTGACAGCACCCGACCCCACCAACCAAAAGAACAACCCTTTTCACTAACGGAGAGGAACTCCCTAATCACATTATTGACTGAAGGACATAAGCAAAGCCAAAAGTCTAGAGGAACAAATTCCAGAGAGTGCAAACACACATTTCTAAAGGATGTGATTCAGGTCTTCCTTTGTTTTTTGATAAAGAATACAACAAAACAGACCCATAACAACCATATCCTCCTTAACGACTAATTCGAGGTGTTTACATGTTCATTTAAAACTTGCCAAATAAAGAATATCACTTGGAAATTTTAATCGTCCAAAGGGCAGGAAAAATATACTCTCTTGAAGGAGAATGGTCCTACCGACAACAAAAAAAAAAGAGTTACAAGAGAAGCCCTCCAAATGATCAAGATTCCAAATATGCACATCCCTTCTTCCACTTCTAAAGCTTAACTCTCCCAATGACAACAACAAAGAAATGGCATCAGTGGCATCCCTATCAATGAAAGAGCAGCTAGACCTAAAAGGAAATGACACTGAGCTCCCCAACCAAGATAAAAAATAAATACAAGATGATTTTTAAGGGATGAAATATGATAAAGATGGAGATCGCAGAGCAGAGACTTGTGACACCGGATGTTAACACTCCTAGATCTAGAATGCTAGTCATGGATTTAATGGTAAAGGTAATATAGACATTTCTAGGCTAATACCCACCTAGGTCAAACCCCATTATGACTCCTATTTTGTATAGAAAATTCTATATTTTGTTTAAATTTTAGCAATAGTCTCACCCTGCCACTTTACATTTTCATAGTAATTTTATTTTGGTGCATATTTTAATAGCACTTTATTCTAGTGTGTATTTCGTTTAAAACAAATCAAATTCAACCCTGAACCGTTCATGTTTTGTCCCATGACCTAAGCAGTTTTTCATACCTTAGATGCACGACTAATGGTGGAAACTCAATTGATATGAAAATACAAAATTTACAACGAGAAAAATAATATTGATAAGGACAAGACTTTTACTTTATTACTTTATTATTTGTTTTATTGAATTCACCCGAACAATCAACCCTAAGTGGCATGTATTAACAAACTCTCAATGCCACAAACCAACTAGGGACGGGCGGACACATATACATGGTTCAAAATCCCAAAAACATAAATTTCTTAAACGCAATCAAATAAATACTGAACTCTCTTATGCATTCTTCTCAGGTTTACTACTGTACCCCTATGCTCATAAATTTTGGTTTTTCATCCAAGAATCTTTCAGTTGGCAAGCTGCAGTTGCCAATTCCTTTAAATTAAGAGATTTCCTTGTTTCCACATTGTTGTGTCACCCATTTAAGAAAGAGAGAAATTCTAGCTCCACATTATTACTCTTCTTTGGGAACCTCTCGTTAGATTAGAAAGAAACAATAGCATTTATAACGAGATGAAGGATACTTTAATTTTGTTTTGAACTCTGTTCTCACTTTGGCATAACATATGTTTAAATCTAATCTTCCTTTTCCAAACTATAGTCTGAACACTCTGTTAGTCAGATGGAAGATCCTTTTGAAATCCATATGGCTTGGGAATCTCCTACTCTCATTTCTAATTTCATTTGTCAACAAAACTTCCATTACCTTTAAATGAAAAAACGGGTCCTGCTTTGAGCCTCAATTACTTTCAGGTATCACTTTATTTAATAATTGGAAGTTTAGTTAGCAAGTGTGGGCTATCCATGCACATATTAACTAACTGTTGGCTCACATTTTTTCTTTCCCATTGCATCTTGTGATTATATCTCTCAGTGGAAGTCCTTTTTTCCCTTTTCTAAATTCTATGTAAAATAATAATAAAAATAATTTATAATGCCTGCTGAAAACAATTTTAACAATAGTCAACAGAAGAATTAATATCGAAACTAGTACAACTTCCTACAAAGACAGGATAAAATAAGTTTCTTAATGAAAAATAAGAACAGGTAAAGTGCGCAAATTCTTTACGAACTCACCAATTATCTTGAGCCCATACACAACCTTCTGTATCAACCACGTGCAGGCTATACGCATGTCTTGATTTTGGAGACTGATTCTCAAAGCTATAGTTCACACATCAGAGAAATTGGACAGCAATCAACTTGAAGATAACATTATCTTAATTCACATTTTAAGAAAAAACATAAAACTCTCGGAGAGTTAGCCCATGCTCCTCATGGTGCTTAGAAAAATAAACCAAACTTAACATATGATGATGTAGAAATCCAATGTTAACCAATACTATAAACAAACACAAATTGTGAGACATTGTAAAACCATAACAAAATACATCTCTTTTTATATGAATTAGCATCATTAGCATTAGCTGGTTGCGGTCCTGGGTTGTATGAGCAGCAAGAAAATGTCAGTATTTAAATTTTTGTTCTGGCTAGGGTTAGCTATCTTGAATTTTGTGTATGAACAGTGGTTCATGATAGGGAGAGTGCAGCTCTCTTGTGTTTAGTTGTTGTTATCTTGTTCTTAGTTCTTGTGTTGTTTTGTGACTCAATCCCATGTGTTCTGTTATTATCAACCTTAATGTCATATTTAGTAAGGGAGAATCCTTACTCATTTGGTATGCAGTGTAGTCACTTAAAAACATGCTCAGAATGAATCAGAATGGTTTTCTCTCTATAGAGATGGAAACACAACAAGAGTTGCTTAAAATAAATTTTTTTAAAAAGTGAAAATTTGACTATGGTATAAATTTAAAGACAAATCATGGTTTATCAACTAATACAACAGTTTTAGTATTTCTTCCACAAATGACATACCTTTGATGAATAACGTCTCCATGAATTACAACCAAAGATCCAGCTTTCACTTCAATAGGCACAAAATCTTTCTTGTTGTAAGTAGGAGAAGGCTGATCAAAGTACACTCCTTTGTCGCCTCTAAGAAACCTTCTAACAAGTCCATCTAGATACAATAAAAATCAACATGAAATATAATTGATCAGACACCAGGAAAGACATTTCCACTATCTAAGAAGTGGCTTTTCAGGGGATACTTTTATGTGATCCAGGAATAGCCCAAAGACAGCCATTTGTCGTATTTGCATCTTCAAGTGCCAGCCACAGCCCTGTGCATGTAGTTGGTTCAGTGTAAAGAAACGAGTTATCCTGGTGAGGCACTACTTCACCTCCAATACCTGGTTGCTGTCAGTGAGTTTTCCAAACATTATTGTCTCATTAACTTAATGGAATAAATTAATAAACTAGTATTGATTAGTTAAACTGCAATGTAGAGAGAACCTTAAATATGTACATAGACTGAATGGCTATCGGCCTCTTGTATCCCAATGACAACAATAAACCTGAAAACTTCTCAGAGTCGGAGAAGCTTTTGAAAACTGGGTCAAACTCATGTAATGCTGCAAAAGGGAAGTTAAAAGAAAAAAAAAAGTTACCAATTTTGCACCATAAAAGAAAAGGCTCCAGTCTAAGGTTTTCATAAGCTTCTAGGCATGGAGAACAACCATTTTGAGAGTCACCAAGGCCAAGAGAAAGTAACAAAAGTTTGGAGTACAGTTAAACCCAAGTAAGCGAAGGTCAAATTGAAACCCATGCTAAATAGATAAAAAAGACAGATCAAAAGTTTCTATTAGGTCAACAGTCTGCTAAAATAGACAAATACAAACCATGACCAACTTTGTTAATTGAGAGCTCCTTTTCTTGTTTCAAGTTTCCATCCTCTCCAAATGCTTTTTCTGCAAAAAAAAAAAAAAAAATTGTAGAAATAAAAAAGGGGGCCAATTGGCATGAACCATACTTATGAAAACTGAGTATTAAAAGACATGTCAAATAGCATATTCAATTCTTATTAACAGAACAAGTTTTACACATTGATCATTTAGAGTTGCTAAATCCTAGCCTGAAATGAATAGTTGAAGACAGATTCCCATCCAAGACCAAATCATGTCCACATTTAATGTTCCTCAACACGGGAAGGAAAAAAAAAAAAGAAGAAAAAGTCGAAACGAAAGTATCGCAATAAAACACGTAAGTAGAAATTGTAGATACCCTCAAAAAAGAAGGAAATATTCTCAGCGCTTTGAAGGAAGTAATCGTCGGTCGACTGCTGCTGTAGAGGTAACGAAAAGAAACGTGGAAAAAGAATACATCAACATCAGCAGAGCATAACGTTAGCAGATAGAAATTTGGTATCAAAGAAAAACCTGATTAACAGTAGAGAAAACAGAGGAAGTGGAGCAGTCAAATCCATGAAGCAAGTGTTCCATCCGGTTTCTCATGGCATGAATTTCATCAGGAGTGGCGAATGATTCAATCACAAGATAACCTGCAAGAAAGGTGGAGAAAAGAGGAGGAGGAGGAGGAGAAGAAGAAGAAGAAGAAGTTGGGTAAGCCAAAATTATGGAAATTGGAAGTGCGAAGAAGATGGAAAAAGGATTGAAAGGTACCGTGAGAATGAAAGAATTGGAGTTGATCCGAAGTGAGATTAGGAACAATTCCCATGGCGGTCTGGCTCCAATCACTACCTATTGGATTTTCGATCAGATTGAATGAAATGAAGGAAGAGAAATGGGAAGAACTCAACCGATATTCTTCTTTCTTCTTTCTTCTTTCTTCTTTCTTCTTCTTTTAATTTTTATTTTTTTAAAATGACATATATATATAATCTGTTGCGTTTATCAATAGGAAAAATGGTATGAAAATATTGCACATTTCCAAAATGTTAGAATTGAATGCTTCTTCTAAAACTCTGTTGTAAAATATGATAGATTTGGTTTCATCTCTCTTTGGTCCAGTGGTCAAACTTGTTTCCAACTTCTCTTTTCTTTCTCTTAATTTAATGTTTCTTTCCTTTTCTTTTTAATGCAAATATTTTTTTTTAATTTAATATTTATATCCTTTAATTTTAAATCTCCCATTAAGTACTAAAATATTACTATTCTAAAACTATTTACTATAATATATTGCAATTTCAAAACTATTTTCCAAAATAGTGCTATTTTGCCTTTTTATTTTTATCTCTTTTTGGACGAGTCTTCGAGAGTGGATTTTTGTATAATTAAAAAAACAAACACTCGTCAATAACCGTGTTAATAAATATTTTTCCGTTCAAATTGAGTATTTCAAGAGTAGAGTATTAATATAAGTTGACAAAATAAATACAACAAATAATAATGATAATAATTCTTTTAGAATTTCGTTAAAATGTTGTGATATTGTAAACAAAGTTAAGATTTTAAACTTGAAGTTATAGTCCATGTTAAGAAGATAATATCAAATTTGATCCTAACCTACTAAATGATTAAACAATCAAATACTAAATGATTGTTTTTCAAATACTAAACAATGGTTTTCCAAATATATTACGCGCATCGGATGCCAATTAATCCTATTTTTGGAATTTGTCATTGTGGGTCTGTGGACTTTTTCTATTTTCGAAATTGTTATATACAGTGTAAATATTTTACCGTTCAAAAAGACCCCATTTTTAAACCCTTTTTTAAAATCATTTTCTTATATTTAATTTTGAAAAAAAAATCAACTTTAATTTTTAATTATTATATATATTTTTTAAAAAAACATGATTTTAACCATTTTATAGTTATTAGTCATATTAATATCGTTGAGAGAGCAAATAAGCCCAAAAAGTAAAAGATAATATCAAATTTGATCCTAACCTACTAGAGATTAAAAAAATCACATCCTAATTTTGGTAGGATCAAAGCAAATTCACTCAAATCCCCTATAATTGTTCCATATGAATTATCTAATAATTTCTTACTTTCTCTAATATTCAATTCTCTTACTTACTTAAACAATACTGATGTAAATTTATGGTAGCACATTTTCTTGAACAAAAAATTGACATCAATATGTGTGTGTTACGTGTATGTATGCATGTAGGAAGTAGTAAATGAGTGAGCATAGATATTGGGAGTGGTATACGATCATATACCAAATCTTAATGAACACAATCATGTACCAATATCTAGACGATATCTTTGTGTACAAGATCATGTACCAAATCTAAATGATCTTGTACCAATATCTAAATGCTAGCTAACGATGAATATAAAGACTTTAGAACATAGACTAATGATGAATACAAATAGATGAACCTCAAGGTATTTCGAAAATTGGCCAATATTCTTGGGGTAGAGCCTGTTTGGGCATAGTTGTATAGACAGTTATGCAAAATACTAAAGAAAGGTATTTTGAAAATTGCTAGACCATTAATACTCTTACAAGTATGGACTTGGAAATAATTTCCAATAGTGGCTCCATAATTGATCCTACATGTCAATGATCAACAATTACATGGGCGAGCTTATGATTCAAGGTATGTTATTTTAATTTAATTTAGATTAACCATAATTTTTTATACAAAGGGGTAGACCCTTTGTACATGAAATTCATTTCTTCTCGACTTTAGGGTAAGTAGATGAGTGTTTCCTTAAATGGTGTGTCTCCAGAGCTTGAACAAAGGACCCTACCCTTTCTACGACATGAGAGAGATTTATGTTTATTGGTTGGACCATAAACATGTTGTTCATTAGAGGAGCACTAGTATTTAAGGACTAGATATAACCTAGGGATAAAACATCAATTTGACCCAACTAGTGTTACGAACACTTGTGAAAGACTAACTTACTATTATTGATCTTTATCTGTGGACACAATTATATTTATCATGAGAAGAGTTTAGTTGTGAGTCTTTAGTGGAGTTTACACACAGTAACAAATATTGATTAATGTGGTTAATAAGTTTAGCCAATTAATTTCATATCGTTGTAGCTTATAATCTGTAGGTCCATTAGGTTTCCTTCCTAGCTTGTATAAGGTAATGAGATTTATTTAAATTGGTTGTAACTTAAAATGTTCAAATTTACTCTGGAAATTAATATATTGAAGAAGTTGATTATGAAATTAGCTCTAGACAAAAAGATTGAGCTAGATCTCGATGATGTGACACAAACAAATCATGCCGCAATAATGATTCATTATTTTCAGTGTTTGAGCTTACTCAAAGCGTATAAAAATGTCTTTGCATGGTCATATAAGAAAATGTCTGGACTCGATCCAAAGGTAGTCGTTCATCATTTATAAATCAAACCAAAGCATCGACCAATCAAGCAAGCCCAACTACGATTTTGACTAGAACTCATTTCTTAAATCGAGGAAGAGGTAAATAAGCTCATTGAAGCTGGATTTATTCGTGAAGTCAAGTATCCAATATGGATAGCTAATATTGTTTCAGTAAGGAAGAAGAATGGTCAACTACGTGCTTATGTTGATTTTTGCGACCTAAATAATTCTTGCCCAAAAGATAACTTTCCCTTGCCTATCATGAAAATTCATTAGATACAACTGCATGGCATTTGCAGCAACAATGCAACTTTATGAGAAGAAATAATTAGGCGTAGAATGTCATGTCACATCACTCCTTGCCTTTAAATAAAGACGTTTACTTCAAAATCATGTGTGCAACATTTGGTCCCAAAGAACAAGCTCAATCTTCCCTTCATTCTTTTTGTCTTAAAGTTTTAGGTGATTGTCTAGAACAAAAGAGAGAGAACTTTCCCCCACCATTTTTCCTCATTACAATAGGAAAAAAATCAGAGCCAAAGAATATGAGAAATCATATTCTGAGGCTCAAGTCATTTCTTTGTATTCCATTTTATCTTTTATTTTGTATTAAGTTGTAATATTGACTATATGGCCAAGAGGCCTAAAGTTTTAGTTATGATCATATTAATATGTATTCTCCCATTCTCCCATTCTCTCCTGTCTCTTTGACTTATCTCTCAGATCTCATTTAATTAGTTAGTGAACAATGTAACGTGTTATTGATATTAGACAAGCTTGATGTACGTATATATTAAAAATACAATCTCATCGCCAAATCCATCATTCACATAGGTTGTAGAAATGTTCAACGTGTGTGGCGAAAGCACTAAAAGCATGCTTGCCTTAAAATAGGATAAATTGATTGTAATGCATAAAGATTGATTATATATAAATCATAGCTTAACTTTAAGTATTTGGATTCTGAGAGGCAAGCAAGTATGACATAGGCGTTGAGAGGACACTTGTCTTAATTCTGAAGTTAATAGATACTTTGTATCGCCTCAAATTATTAATGCACAATACATTATTGCAATTAAGTAGTTAAATACTCTTTCATTCCTCGCTTACTAGATGAGTTCGTATTGCATTACATTTCATTGCCATGTTTCTCTTGCACCGCCAATTGCATAGAAGTGTATATAATTAGAAAAAAATATATTGTGCATAATTATACCGTGTAGATTACACCACATAAAGTTAGTTGCACGATAGATTCAATTAGAACACCAATTCTTTGAGTTCAACCCCGAAGTACTTGTCAAGAAATATTTCTTTGCTTACACTTGGGCAATTGAGAGAAAAACTTGTAATTCATGCATAACATTAGAAAATCAACTATTCTATCGAATCACCCAATCCTCGCCGCCTACTCAGTCGCTCACTTAGAGCCTAACATGACATATCTACGAGTGAATGTAGAACAAGCAAATTTCTTTAAAAAGAGTAGCTGTGTTGAGCTCGAGGAAAGTAATGATTGCAGTGGCTTATTACTCTTCAAACTTCAGTCTAACAGGCCAGTAGGTGTGGAATAGTGGAAGTTATACCTTTTTAATTGTCTTTCAGAGTTCAAATATGTTTGATGTTTTATTGTGTGTTACTATTGGTTTGTAGGAGAAAAAGTGTTCCTTCAGCTTCTTTCTTCATTGAAAGAAGAGATTGCATATTTTAATCATTGAGCTCAATGTTTATTAGCCAGTGTGATAGGTTCTAATTGGTAGAATTATTACTTCTTGCACTGAGAGCCCCATTAAACTTGAAAGATGGCAAGGTCACTTTTCAGCTATGACTCAAGTCATTTTTGGTGAGTTTTGTGCTAAGACTTTTTTTAGATCAATCAATCAAGACATTCCATTATTACTTAACAAACTTTGAAAAATTTCTAACTTGTAAAAGGTTGTTGGTGGTAGGTGTGGGCTAATTTAGAAGATTGCATATATAAGATTTAGGGTGGATTTTGGACTAATTTAGACGTTTCAAACTAGAAAACCAATCCTCTCAATGTTATTTTTTTTTTTTTTTACAAAAGATTATTTGATACGTTAGTTACTTAGTTAAACATCTCACTTTCTTTGTTTTTGGAGCCAAGTTGTATTAAGATTTCATTTTTTATATATAAAAGTAAAAGATAAATATTATAGTTTCTAAGAAAACATTTTTGACATAACCCAAGACAATTAATGTTGATTTTTAACTAGCTATTTGGGATAATAAAAAATGGACAATGCAACAATTATTGAAAATAAATTTGTAAAATTGGATACGGAAGAAAATGTACAATGTTGATTTTAAACTGACATTGTTGGGAATCTATAATGTCGATTTTGAACCAACACTGTTGGTCTTTTTAATGTTGATTTAGAACCGACATTAAAGGACTTTAATGACATGTTCATAGATGTCGGTTTAGAACTGAGACTGTATCTCTATAATATTAGTTAAACTGACATTGTTGGTCTCTTTAATGTCGGTTTTAAACCGACATTAAAGAGCTTTAAGCTATGATAATAGATGTCGGTTGCCAACCGACATTGTACCTCTGTTTAAAGTCCAATTTTGTGGCAATGAGAACAAGTTTGTTGTCTTCAAAACTTCAAGATTTATAATGAAGTATTAACGTAAAGGTTCCGAGCATTAGTATACACATTGGATGTGGAGAAAACCTCATAACTATTTAGTTACCTTATTAATTATGTTGTTCTTCTCATTATCTATTTAAAAGTATGGCAGAAAGAGAGGTGAGAGTCATTAAATTGACATTTTTGTTTCCTATATAGTTGAGGATTGTCGCTTCATTGTTGCTGATAAGAAAGCAACGGCCTCTCCCACAGTTAAGAAAACATTATTTGGCCTCAAAATCTCTTGATTTTCATCTGCTTTTTGCAACTTCTCCAATAGTTCACCCATTGGGTTCACCAACACAAGCTGTATAAAATGATGAATACATAGATTATAACCATCAAATTAAAAGCAGCATTCAAGTTAGATACGCCTTAAATTACTCTCTATACTATTGGTTTTCTTAAATCTATTATACTAAAATATTCATATCCATATATAAATATTTTAGGACATGATAGAAAGAAGGCAATATATAGTGTCTGCTTACCTCAACACCCTTCTTTTCCAATGCTCTCCTTAGATCTTTGAAGAGTAGGACTCCACTAGTGTCTATAGCACTCACAGCTGCACCAATTTATAAATGATTCACATATATGATTGATGTTCATATAAAGTTCCAAATCAGAAAAATGGTTCCAACACAAATTCCTTATGTTTTGGAGTAAAATGTGACTTTAAAATTATTCTAAAATAGGTTTTTAAAATATACTTTGATGCTATGACAATCATATTAGAAAATGTCAAAATTATATGAAAAATAAATAGTGCATTTAATTTAAATGAGTTTTAAACATGTGTTTATTCGTTAGCTTACCAGATAATTCTAAAACCACGAACTGAAGGTCAGAGCCCTCCTTCTTAAGATGATCTTGACCAGCTTCATAATCCTCGATCCATCTCAAAATCCTTCAAAGCAAAAGGCCAAATAGATCGAAAACTATTAGAGGTTGATAATAATTTTAAATCTGTATGTGTTTCAATATTTTAGGATTTATTCAATTACTTTTAAATGTTAATATTTTCATTAATTAGGTCTTAAATTTAACCGATAGTGAATTTAAAAAAATCAAACATTTGAAATACAAAGAGTAAAATTGAGCGGTAAAATTATATATTTGAAAATGTGATGGGTAATAATTATAAGAACCTTTCATTGAGATAAGTGGTGTTGGCAAAGTTGATCGGAGCTTCAATGCTCAGAATGAGAAAGCCTTGAATGCTCATTGCATCCTTGTATTGGTGAATGTTTCTATATATATCTGTTCCACCTATGTTCCCCAACATCGCTGTTTTTGGCCTTGTGATTTGTAGGATGATCTTGAAAATTGATATCCCAACCTGACCATACCAACATAGATTGTATTAAGAACATCTTGAGTATGTGAACCCTACCCCATATTTCTTAAATTATTGGGTTACGACAATGACAAGGTTTCTTGACCAAATAAAAGTGAAGATTTTGGCCGATTGGGAAGAACTTACAGCAATGGCGAGACCATGTTGAACAGAGATGAGAATGACTCCGAAGAAGGCACAAAGCATGACAACAAAGTCGAACTTGTCGACCTTCCAAATGGCATACGCAGCTGGGACGTCGATAAGGCCGATGACGGCGGTGACAATGATGGCAGCCAACACGAGATTGGGAGTGTATTGAAAAAGAGGCATCAGAAACAACAAGGTTACCATTATCGTCACAGACATTACGATATTGGACACTGCGGTTTTGGCCCCTGCATTATGGTTCACCGCTGACCTTGAAAACGCACCTGCAAATTCAGTTTCAACGTTTAGAGATCACCACACACTTAAAGATATTACTGTTGTTTAATTTGATAAGTTGACACTTATTTATTTTATTTTTGGATCATGCTAAGTTAAATATAAAATAGTGATCAAACAAATTATAAATATGATAAAAATGTTCAAATGAAACCTGTTGTGACGTAGCAAGACGTGAAAGAGCCAACCACGTTCATGAGACCGATTGCAATCATTTCCTTGTTACCATCCACACGATAGTCTTTTATAGCTGCAAAAGTTCGCCCTACTGCGATTCCTTCCTGTGTGTTTCAATTTCATATATAACACATCCTTTTTCTTTTTTTAATTTATTAAATAAAAGGAGAGATGATGAATTAAAAGTATACGGTGATAACTTTATTTTGAATTTAATTGTTATATTATTTAACATAACTATCTCGAGAATAAACTCACCGTAAGAGAGATGATGCCAGTGACGAGGCCAGTCTTAATAACAAGACCAAGGTGTGATCCTTCAAAACGAAGCATGTTCAATGAAGGAGGGTTCAATCCTTCTTCCAATTTTCCTATCTGCCAAAGATACCTTCCTTTGTCATTTCTGTTAATTCTTTTTTTTTTAAAGAAAACAATATGTATCTGTGTATATTAATTTAAGGTCAACTTTCAAAAACATAAAAACAAGAAAGAAAATTTAAGTTTCCGTTTCAAATCTTTGCTTTTGATCACCTTTACATAAAAGTAATAAATTGATAAGAAGAAAAAAGAGGGTTTATAATGAAAGAAACTTACAATACTGATGCCATGGCGATCGGCCTTGAATGCAAAAACCAAGATGGTTGAAAGAATGACAGATACTAAAGGAGCTCCAGCTGATACCCAGAATAACTTTGGCCTTTTCATGCTCTAGATATATATACATATAATATAATATTCAACACATCAATTCCCCAAATAATCTAACTATATATATTTTAATAATTGCATATAATCTTCTATATTTATTTGGAAAGACAAATTATTACTACGTAAATAGGTGGAAGAATTAAGTTATTTTTCTATTTATTGTTTTTGTTATTTATTTTTTTAATTATCTCCAAAATTTTAGCAAGCACTAAGGTAGTGGGTTACTAATTTTTGCTTCCTTTTTAGACTATAAATATTAGTCCATTAAATTGAATAAAGGCAAGAAGTTCCATTTAATTTTCTCTCCCTCTTGGAAATATATCTTACAAAGTATTTATTTTTGTTTTCTTCAAGAAGAGTGTGTGCGATTTTACAGATCCTTTGTTGTAAAACCAACATTTGGTACCAGAGTAGGTTGTCTTCTCATCGCATATTCCAACGAAGATGATAAGCATCTCGCAGCAAACAAAGGAGAATGGTGGAATGTTGATTCTCTACCCGATGTTAACTCCACACAACTACACGGTGTGGACGATAAAGGCAGAAGCAATCCTCGATGCCCAAGGAGTTTGGGAAGCAATATAGCCAGCGAGAGGAGCCGAAGTGGATGTGAAGAAAGACAAAAAGGCGTGTGCATACATTCTCCAATGCATCCCGGAAGACGTGCTTCTACAAATCGCAAAGAATAAGACCGCAAAAGAAATATGGGATAGTCTCAAGACAAGGTACTTGGGCAGTGAGCGGGTAAAGATGGCCAGAGTTCAAACCTTGAAGAGTGAGTTTGATGTTCTTCGAATGAAGGAAATCGAGACGATCAATGAGTTTGCAGAAAAAATCAACGGATTAGCAAGCAAGTTCACCACCCTCGGAGTTGCACTTAAGGATTCATCATTGGTCAAGAAGCTCATCGATTCTGTCCCCGACAAATATCTTCCCATTGTCGCCGGAATCAAGCAATTCCAAGATCTCAAAACCATGCCGTTTGAAGAAGCAATTGGACGGATGAAGGCGTACGAGGAACGAACAACACGACTCCGAGAAAACAATAACAACACCGATGGACAACTCCTACTTACCCATGCCAAATGGAAAGCTAGACAAAAAGGACATAGTGGTGACAACTCTTCGATGAACAAAGGGCGTGGATTTGGTGGTACCGATCGAGGAAGATGGCGTGGACGTGGTCGTGGCACTGAGCGTCAAAATAGTGCAGGAGGCACTAGCAACACTGGAAATGACACTCGTGATAAAAGTCACATTAAGTGTTTCACTTGCAACAAGATGGGACATTACGCGTCAGAATGTCGTGGAAAAGGTCGTGACGACAAAGCTCATCTAACTTGTGCCATCGAAGAAGAACCGGCTTTGATGATGGCCATGTCCCAGGAAGGGACACGCACTAGATGTGATCAGGAGGATGCCATGCTACTCAGCAAAGAGCGGTTAATGCCAAAGATGTATTGCAACGACAAGAATGAAGAAAATAATGATGTTTGGTATCTTGACAACGGTGCTAATAACCACATGACTGGCCATCATGAGAAGTTCCAAGAATTAGATGAAAGCTTCACTAGGAGGGTGAAGTTTGGCAATGGATCAACCATTCAGATAATGGGAAAAGAACAGTTAATCGAGTGCAAGAACGGTGATCAGAAGGCTCTCCAAGAGGTGTATTACATTCCAAAATTATGTAGTAACATCATAAGCCTCGGACAAATGACAGAAAACGGAAACAAGGTGCAAATGATAGAAGATATCATGAAAGTGTCTGATAGGAGTGCGAAGCTTTTGATGTCGGTGAAGCGAACTCAAAATCGTTTGTACAAGATAACTTTGAAGACACTCAAGCAAGTCTGCCTTCTGACAAGCCTAGAAGATCCAACATGGTTATGGTACATGAGACTTGGCCATGTAAATTTTCATGACTTGAAGCTCATGGGGGAGAAGAAATTGGTAGTTGGAGTACCACTAGTGACTCAACCGAACAAGTTATGTGAAGCGTGCGTGATTTCCAAACAAGCTAGATTGCCCTTCTCCTATCAATCAACATATATAGCAGAGAAGCCGTTAGAACTCCTCCATGCTGATATATGCGGACCGATTTCACCATGTACTCTTGCTGGAAACAAGTATTTTCTGTTGATCGTTGACGAATCCACGAGATGGATGTGGTTGTATATGCTTGAGGCAAAAAGTGACGCGTTTGAAGCATTCAAGAAATTCAAACTCTTAATGGAGAACAAGACGGAGTACAAGATCAAAACGCTCCGGACGGATCGAGGTGATGAGTTCTTATCTGCAGAGTTCACTCAATTTTGCAAAAAAGAAGGAATCGAATGACACCTCACCGCTCCATATTCACCACAATAAAATCGCATTGTAGAGCGTCGTAGCCACACCGTAATGGCGATGACGAGATCAATCCTCAAAAGCATGCACGTGCTTGCAAAATTTTAGGGAGAGACAGTGAGACATGCGGTTTATTTGTTAAACCGTCTTCCAACGAAGGCCCTTGGAGAATGCACACCATTTGAAGCTTGGATGGGGAGAAAGCCACATCTTGCACACTTGAGAGTCTTTGGTTGTGTGGCATATATAAAGAACACAACCCCTCACCTCAAGAAACTCGACCATCGAAGCTCATATTAATTTAAAGAGTCTTTGGTTGTGTGGCATATTAATTTGCCATGATCTTCCTAAATAGGTGGAATAATTAAGTTATTTTTCTATTTATTGTTTTGGTTATTTATTTTTTTAATTATCTCCAAAATTTTAGCAAGCACTAAGTTAGTGGGTTACTAATTTTTGCTTCCTTTTTAGACTAAAAATATTAGTCCATTAAATTGAATAAAGACAAGAAGTTCCATTTAATTTTCTCTCATTCTTAAAAATATATCTTACAAAGTATTTATTTTTGTTTTCTTCAAGAAGAGTGCGTGAGATTTTACAGATCTTTTGTTGTAAAACCAACAGATGTTGCTTCATAATAGTCAATGTTGAATGTGAATTTCTCAGAATAAAATATTTATAAATTTTAAGCTTTCAACCATGTCGTAAATTAATTTGAAAACTTTTATTTTCTAACCTTCTAACTTTCAAATTTGTATTTAAATTTAAAATTGAGACAAAGAAAATTTTAATTTAAAAAAATTGTAAAATTGATGTCTATAGCTAGAAGAAAGTCAAAATTCATTCTTCATAGTTTGATAAAATTTCTCTTTCATATCAAAATAATAGAGGGTAATTAGAATCATTCCTACAAAATAAATTTTTTTACACATGGTTATAAATAAAATCATGCATATCTTTGCAACTATTATACATTACTCATATCATGTTAATTTTCAAATAATTATTATTTTAACTGAAAAAAATATACATTATCTAGAATTATTGTTTAGAATAAAACTTAGAAAAGTGACAAAAAAAAAGAAAAAAAAAAGAAGAAAGGAATATAATTATAGAAAAAATGAAGAGAGAGAGAGAGAGAGAGAGGGAAGAATACAATGTGTCTTGTGAGGAGGAGGAAGAGAAGGAAACAAAAGCCCATCAGAATAGTCTGCCATGACCACTGCACATTCACAAATACCAATACCAATCAAGAAAAGTAAAAAAGGTCACCAACTTTTCTGCATTTTTTATTTCATTATTTCCTTTTTAATTATTCCTTTCTTGTTTTATTTGTTTGTCCACTTTTCAACTCTCATGCCTTTCCATTTTTATTCCTTTTTTTGTTCATCATTTTTTTTATATAAATTTAAAAGAAGTTTTTTGTACCTTGTTTTGTTTATCTACATGGTTTATGTACTTTATCCATTCTTTATTATTCCATTCAATCATCTCTTGATTGGGTAGAGATTTCAACACCAAAACATGACTTTCCTCCCTTTTCTATTATTATTAGTCTAACTATGCAATATCAGATGTAATTCTCCCCATTTAATTAACATCTCATTTTACTTTAAACTCAATAAACAATTCAACAACTAGTGTTCATCTATATCTTAAATAGTTCATATACATGGGGATTATTTCTGAGGGTAAGCTTTTAAGTGTGAGCCTAATTTTAACTTTTCTACTGACACAAACACTTACCTATATGTAGATAGATGTTGGTTAGGTAAATAAAGCAAAGGTGTGTCTCTAGCTATGTCTACTTTCTCTTATATTAAAAAGAAAAAACCTAACTACAACCAGTTTATGTCAAGTGTTTTATCAAATAATAATAATGATACTTTACAACATAAAGGTTAAAAGATAATATAAATTATCTGAAAGTTTAGAGTTGAAATAAACACCATGATATTTTTAAAGATGAGCATGGACAATAAGTAATGGAATAAACCTCATGTAGCCCACTTAAGATGACAGAGATTTTTCAAGAAAAGGAAACACATATGGATAAATATTTAAAAGCACCAATTACTCTCTAAAAGGTTTATCAGTTAGATTTTTCTTTCCATAATTATTGAACTAATAAATAATAATAAATTGAGAATGAAGTGGGAATTAGTATATAAGAATATTATTGGGAAGAAGAAAAAAAAACCTCATGAGTGTGATGAAAAACTGAGGACAAAACAGGAATCAAACCCATTTGTTTAGTGAAATGAGTGATTCCAAGCAAGCCTTTAAGTTGCTGTAAAGACACAATAATGGCTGCTCCTGCCATGAATCCAATCAAAGTGGCCTTGGATAGAAAATCTATTATAAACCCAAGTCTGTAAAATCAAGAATTTTTAAGTGAATTAAGATCATACAGGTACGTCCCGTATTATTTTTGTTTGGTCGTAATGTACCTGAGAAAGCCGAGGGAAGCCTGAAAGAGACCGGCGAAGAAGGTGGCAGTGAAGCCAAGTTGAAGAAAAAGAATGGGATCTTTGATGGGAGAAACTTCTTGTCTCAACATTGAACCTAATATTAATGATGCAATTGAAACAGGTCCAACTGCTAGATCTCTTGAGCTTCCAAGAACAGCATATACTAATGGTGGAACAAAGCTTGAATCTTCATATTTTTTAAACAAAAAAAAAAAAATAATAATAATTAGTAACATGAGCCTAACGTATAGTTTTATTTGTAGTATACTAATTAATCTACAAATATCTCTCCATCCTCTAAATTTTACCTTTTGTTATCTCTTTTTTGCTGTTGTGTTTTTGACTCAAATCTTGAAAAGCTAAAACAAGTATCACTTTTCAAAATTTGTTCTTTCTTTCTTGAATTTGGTTAATAACTTATAAATATGCAAATTATTTTGAGAAATTGTGAGAAATAACCTTAATCTTTTTTTAAAAAAATCGATACTCTTAGTTAATCATTTTGTTTAATTTTTAAAAAATTAAGTCGGTAAACACTACTTTCACTCCAACTTTCTTCTCTTATAATCTACGTTTTACCAATTGTATAAAAACAAAGTTAAATTTAAAAAACTAAAAAAATTATTTATGTGGTGAAATTTAACTATATTATTTTAAAGAAATATGCAATAAAATTGACTTAATTTAAAAAAAATGGTTATTAAATTAAACTTTGATTTATTCCCTCTTCTACTGTCAATAAAAAAATATACGTAGGAAAATAGTATTAAAAAATGAATATTTAGTATGTAAATGTTGTTTTGATAATAATTTAGGGTTTATTTGATTTAACATTTTAAGCGTTTAATTTCGAAAATGGGTGATTTTTAATTAACCGAAATAGTTCTTAAAATTATTTCAAATTAAAATTTTATTAATAAAAGAAAAGAAAAGAAATCATTTGAATCTGTTCATAAACATGTTCTTATAATATGAAATGGTGAATTAGATAATATTTTTCCTAACCCAAACTCTGAAATAATTTTGTTGAGAGAAAAGATAAAGAAAGCGGAAAAAAAAAGGAGAGAGAGAGGAAAAGTAATGAAAGGCAGAATCAAAATGATATTTTAATTTTTTCTTATTTTTTTATTTTTTGAATCCAAGGGAGAATCAAAAGAAATTATTGATAATGTTGAAAATAACGTGGTGGGTATCATACACCTTTTGGATATACAACAAAATGGAACTTCTTCCAATATATATTAAAATTTCTTCTAAAATATTATTATTTACACAAACAAATTTAATTGAAAAATTATATTATGTATGACAAAATTGTTAAAAATATAGAAAAAAATATAGCATAAAATTTTAAATTTTATCAATCATAAATACTACTTTATTAGTATATTGATAGATGGTTTTTTTTTTCTAAAAAAACAAACTAACATCTTTTAAATAGAATTTAAAATTTTATAATATGTTAAGTAAATATTTTAGTTGTTTTTTTTTATATTTAAAAATGCTAAATTTCATACTTAATTAAACTATCATTTAATTTTTTTTGAGTGACAATCACATCAAAAGAGAATTAAATGAAAAAAAAAAAAGAAAGAAAGAAAGAAAGAGGAAGGTAGAGTGATTCATAAGAGAATGATGGAGAGAGGAGAATTGGGAAGAAAGAGAATGCAAAGAAAAGATGAGGGAGAAATAGAAGAATACTCACAAAGTCCAACAATGGGTGGCAAATTAGCAAGCTTAGCATAGCTTATTCCCTGTCAAAATTAATTACATAAATATTAAACTTTAACACATCACAATTAACCCAATCCTCTTAATATAACTCAACCCATTTTAAGACTGTGTTTTAATTAAAAAATAATTACAAACACTTCAAAAAGTTATTTCAAATCAGCCCACAAATTATTTATGGTTCTTATTTTATTAAAGTGTAAAAAAAAGAAAAAAGTTCAAATTCAATCATCCCAAAAGATCAAATTATTCTACACAATCATAAATCAAAACACACGACTTCTTTCTAACAGTTGTGCATTAAACACGAATGTAGTTGCGATTATTAATTATAAGTAAAGTAATTGTAATAGGTGTCACTTTAAGAGTTAATAATGGATATAAGAATAGAAGAAGCTAAGTACACAATTGACCCCAAGAAGTTAATCTATATTATCGAATTATTTTGCACTGTATGATATATTTGTTAACAATATTGACGATTGTTAGGGTGGTTTAAAATCTGTTATAAAAATGGGACTTCCATACTCATACTCATAGCATCAATAAAACAAAACAGAAAGAAAAAAGAAATCAAAATGATTAGTGAATGAAAACGTTATAATGTGTAGGAAAACCTGAAAACGTACGTCCAGATCTCGAAAGAAAAGAAATGAAAAGAAAGAAAAGAGAAATAAGAAGAAGCACCTGAGGAATGGCCAAGCTAGCAATGGTGAGACCAGCAACAACATCAGATTTAAAAAGGGAAAAATTATAATGAGAACCCCATTCAAGAATTGGGAATATATATTGAGCTCCAAGAACCAACTTTCTGACCGGAGATTGACCCTTGAACTGGCGGAGAGGATCGTCGGGAAAAAAGATTTCCTTTAGGCGGTTCCTGATCTTCTCCAACCAGCTTCTCCTGGGAGGCGGAACCACGGGATGAATAATTTCAACAGAGTGCTCCGGTGGACCCCGGGGCGGCTCCGACTGCTTGCTACTCCCATTTCTATTGTTATTATTATTATTGTCGTCGTCTCCCATTTTGTTGTTGCCTTTGAACACAATTTGCCTTCTCTCTTATAATTCAAAGCACAGTACGTTGTTTTGGGGCTTTTTATTAGGCTCTATTACCATATAATATATATGGCCCCCACTTCATAAAGTTTATCACTATTCACTATCACTTCCATTTAACCCTCCACTTGCATATTTACTTATTTAAATATATGTTTAAATTATTACTCCCCTACTCCATATCAACTCATCTAAAACAATCTCTCTTTATTTACCCAAATTTAAATTCATTCATGGCTATACTGCAACCCCTTACCTACGCTTTTTTTCTCTATAGAATTTGTTATAGTGCAACCACTTGCAATCTCTCTTTTTTTTTTCCTTCACTATTCTTGTTTTCTAGTTATTTTCCTTTACTGCATTATTGTGTTTATTTCTAATTATTATTCAAATTGAGCACCCACCTAAGTAAGTCCCTAGTTAATTAGCTTTACATTGATGCATAGTTGTAAAACTAGAAAAACTATAAAAAAAAAAAAGAGAAGAAAAGAAGAGAAGAGAATGTGTGGTAGCTATAATATAATAGAGAGGGATTATTGTTAGATGGGTCAAGGGTTTGGGCATGGAGCTTATCAGAAATGAATAGGATGAGAATGTGTGTTTGTGTCATGATTTTCAAATTATTTGGTTGGAGGGGTTAAATATGTAATTATATAAACATCAAAGGAAAAGACAAAAAAGAAAAAGAAAATGAAATTAATAGAAGAAGAGAAAAAGTAGATACACATATACATCTACTTACACAGACCAAAACATTCATAAATTAGGCTCTTTAAACAACACGTTTCAACTACACACATACCCAACTTCTCTTCTTCAAAGGGGGGCAACCAAAACAAAAACTCTAACTTCTAATCAATTTCTCAACACTAAAAATTCCTCATTTACATATATATATATATATATTTATAATATAGGTCGACGTTGATAGAATTTGATAGACATTTATGCAATATGAAATTTAATTATATTTTGTAAATATTTTCAACTGTTTTGTCATTTATTTATAGTAACTTTTCATTGAAAATTATGTTTAGTCATGAAACTCGTAACTTTTATTCCTTAAAATAAAATATTTTTCTTTAAAATTTTGTTCATGGTCTCTTTTTGCTATTTATACAAAGACTAACGTCACACAATAATAAGATTGTCAAAATAGAGGGAAATGCAGGGTTTGCTTATCGATCAAAAGTACATACAATCAATCCAACAAACAACAAACCAAGATAGAAGGATTTATTTAAATTGACTTAAGAAAAAATGTTTCTAAGAAACTCATTTTTCTAAAAATTGTTTAATATATAAAGAACGTGACTTTCTTTTTTTTCTTTTCAAAATAATCTATTTTTTAAATTAAACACTTAAAATATAATCCAAAAATGCTAAAATAAGTAAAAATGCTAATTTACTCTTAGGATAAATAATAATATAAAGAAATATTTATAAAAATAACAAAATAAATTAAAATGTCTACAAGCTATGGCAAAATTTTGGATTCTATCACTGTAGCATATTGTAAATATTTCGTAACTTTTACTATTTTTAAAAATTTTCCTAATATCGTAACAATAACATCCCTCCACAAACTTAGGATGCTAAACATTGAAAGTTTGCCAAACAAAAAATTATGCAGAAGGGAAATACACACTTTTATTGGAAGTTAAAAGGCTGATAATTATTATTATTATTATTATTTTGCCAATTTACAATCACTACAATTAATTATTAAAGATGTCAAAAGCCTTGTAGACACTAAAAACTATAATCAAGATATATAAATATGACCTAAAATGAGAATGCAGCAAATAAAAAGATAGAGGACCAATGAGTTAAACAAAAAGATGACAATTTCATGCTATAAGTTGGAACACAACATTGTCTAATACTTACAACCTGTCCCAATCATCTTTTGAGATGGTAGGTATTGTATAGAACAAGTAGAAGAAGAAAAATAAATTTAGTATTCAAATTCACATAATTGATTAACAAATGCGAGGTTTAAAGTAAAACACTAGGAATATAGTAGACATGAGCACTAGTACAAAACCGTATTGAAAAATTAGGTGTGATAATAAATAATATTATCCAACTATGACTAGATCGGTGGCCAAGTTTTGAACCATGTGTTAAAGATGGTATAAGTGTATAACAACTTGAAGCATTCATTGAGACTATGTGTTCGATGAAACCAAGTGAGTGAGATAAGTGTGGGAGCAAGCCATACGTTGGGTTAATGTCTCCCAAATCGATTTAGTGGAGACTTCATGGTAGAATAAGAATAACATTCACCTAGTGGGCTGCTAATTTAGTAAGAGGTGACAAATTTAGCATATGCAAAGGACTTATAGAGAAGAAGTTCTTTCATTTTTCGTGCAAGACTTGTGATTCTGGTGTCAAATGAAATCTATTTGAGTCTACTTTATAAGTGTGGACTGCTAAAGGGAAGTGCTTTGAGAAGGGTAAAGAAAACTTGAAGGAATTCCATATTGCTTAGATTCTGGCAGCTTCAAGGGAAGAACAAGCAGATAAATGCTTGGGTAAACATACATTGTTGAGTTTTCTGTGTGTGCATGAAGGTAGGCATCCAACACACAATAAAAGGTGGTTGCATGCATAGGTAGATGACCGACACAAGACATACGACAATGGTGGTGTTGTGTGCGAAAAGTGGTGTGTGTGTTGGGCAAGTGACTCAACCAGTGTGCGCGAGTTGAGTAAGCATTGTGACTCGTGTGCACGCATATGAGAGACATTCTGTGGGGTTAGTGAGGCATGACCATGCGCCTGCTTGGGTGCTAGGACGCAAGGCATGCTCCTAACTAGTCATGCCTATGTGTTGAGTGTGCCTAGTGTGTCCATGGGTTTGACATTGACATAGTTTAATATTTTTGGAGTTTCGATATAAATTTTGAATATTTTCTAAGTCTAAGAAGATTAATTAAGGATCGGTGTCCTTTATTTCAATTTAAAAGAAAATTGACCAAGCTTAAAAACCTAGAGGGAGATAGCATAGAGCCTTAGTTAAAAAATGTTTTCTAAGTTTATTTCTAACATGTTTCATTTCTTGGCATGAGTTTATCAAGCATGCATGACTTCTAAGTTAAAGAATTAAGAATGTTTCATTGTTTTTTTTTTTTTTTTTTTTTTTAAATTAGTATGAATTAAGCAAAGCATGATTTTTAAGTTACTAAGATTTTAAGTATAAGATTTATGCAAGAGCTTAAGACTAAGCATGATTTCATTATTTTTCTAAAGTTAAAGCATGAGATTTATTTAAGCAATCATGTTAAAACAAGCCAATTCTTTATGAGTTTTGAGTTATTTTAGAAGTTTTCAAGTCAAGTTATTTCTAAGTTATACATGCTTGTTTTTAAAATCATTACTCTACACTTAAGTTACCAGTTGAGACCCAGTGTTGAAAAACATGTATATGAGAAGGTATTTGGGTAAGTTATAGAGCATTATAAGACTTTGGGACTCACTTTAGTATGCATTAGGCTTTCGAGGTAGTCACTATGTCCACACATTGAAATTGTCATTGATTGTGTTGAGAAGCTCCACAACAACAAATGTGTTGGAGTACAGGGCATGCCCTTCTATAATGTGGATGCCAGAAGTTATAGGCGTGCACTACTACGACGTAGTTATTGGATATACTAGAGGAATGATAGTGTTGCTTTGCTAAGTTTCAACAAGTGAGATTTACTGCTAAGTTATGTTAATGATTTTAACTTTTACTTATAAGCATGATTTTATCTATTTTATTTAAGATAGTATTGAGCTATTGTTGCTATTTGAATTTAGTCTTTTTCCTTCTCAACTATACTATTAGTCGAAGTTCTATCTTCATCAAGAAATCCTATAGGAACCATCTGTAGTATCTTATGAAGCCCAAGAAACTACGAACGTAGGTTGTTATGATTTTAACTTTGGTCACGATAGTAGGTTGTTCCCATTAAATTACTGCGCCTTTATCTTTTGGGGATCCACAATAACTCTCACAACTAACAACTTCAACCTACATGCCTAAAAAACACCACTCCATCATACCAAAACTCACAATAGGTCAATGAGTGACTATCTTAAATAAAATAGGTAAACTTGTATATTGTTATAACAAGATAGTTTTGAGATAAGTTAGTTAATTAGGATGTTGAGTTGAATTCGTGGCAATCTAATGGAATTATTTATATTGTTTTTGTTAATGATCTGAAATATTCATATATGTAAAGTTTCGGAAATGAATATATATACATGGTGAAATGTTTTATTTATATATATTCAAGTTTTGAAACTATATTTGATGAGTATCTTTGATCATATATATTTACGGAATTGTTGCTGGATCACTGTATAGGACTAAGGGAGCATAATATAGACACAAAAATATAATTGAATTATAATTTTTTTCAAAAATTTCAAAACATGCTTGATAGTTTTTAACTGTAATAAAAAAATACATTCTACCGTTTTAAAATATCATAAATAAGTGTATTTTTTGACAGTTTTTCAAAGTCATAAACAATTAATTTCCTGACAATTTTTAAATGTCATCCGCATTCATACTCTTGACGGTTTTAAACTTTCATGAATACTCATACTCTTAACGGTTTTTAACTGTCATAAAAATTTGTGTACTTGACATTTATAAAACGTCAACATTCAATATTCTTGACGTTTTATTAACTCATACTCTTAGTGGTTATGATGGAGTATGTGGATGATTATAGATAGACTCACAAAGACAACAACATTTTTTTCTATTAAGATGACACATATGCTAGATAGGCTAGCTCAACTTTATGTTAATAAGATTGTGAGTCAGCAAGGAGCTATAGTGTCAATAGAATCAAATCGAGACCTAGGATTTACCTTTATGTTGTGGCCAAGCTTACAGATAGTTCTAGGAACTAAGTTGTATTTCAGCACAACTCTTCATTCCCAAATGGATGGTCAGTTAGAGGGGACCATGAGACATTGGACAATATGCTGAGAGCACGTGTGTTACAGTTCAATGGAAGATGGAATACTTGTTATTCTCTAATGGAATTTGCTTACAATTACAGTTACCATTCTTGTATATATAAGAATGACACCATATAAAGCTCTGTATGGTAGATGGTGTAAGACTTCAGTTTGATGGAACGAGGTTGATGAAAGGAAGCTAGTAGGATTAAGGTTGGTCCAAGTCACAAAGGAAAATCTCAAACTAATCAGGGACAACCTAAAGACAGCTCGAGATAGATAGAATAATTATACAGACAAGAGATGAAGAGAGTTATAATTCGACACCGAAGATAAGATGCTCTTGAAGTTGTCTCCGTGGAAAATGGTGGATGAAGGAAGGAAATATCTACTAGACATGGAAAATAAAGAAAGCAAACATAAGGAGAAATCAGCAAAAAATATGTTACAGCAAAAGTCTGGACGAATAGCGAAAGCAAACACATCAACACTACGTGAGAAACTATGTGGAAAAACTTAAAGAAACAACGAAACACATAATAAATGGTGGATGAAGGAAGGAAATATCTACTAGGCATTGAGAATAATCCAAACGCATACTACAAAGCATCGACGCGTAATCACTAGACAACAAAGTATGAGCCTAGATTAGGTAATGCTAGTGCGTTCGCAAAAGACAAAACCAATATGAGAGGACCTAGAACAGCGCGAACATTCTTCTTTAAACTACCAAAATGTCGTTACTAGTGGACAAACATAAGGAATCAACCCCCAAACATCTAAACAAAGAAGCATAGTTATTGTCCTTCCTATCTATAGGTTTTGCTAGCACACTTGTAACATATATAGTATATAGTTCCACATTGGTTTTGCTCTAAAAAGAAAAAGTTATTCCTAACATGAATAACTTTTACAATACAATTGTACACTAATTGTCTAAAAGAGAGAATCATCCTTATGTGATTCAACATGTCAATAATATGAAATCTCAAATAACAAATTCAATAGAGGTCGAAGAACCAACCAAATCAAATTCTCAATCCGAAACTTTAATCTCTTTCGATAATTAAATAAAATATAATGATCAACCAAATCAAATTTCAACCTAAGGAAGACTTGAAAATTAGAAAACAAATCTAGAATCAATTTCAACAACTAAATAAAATCAAATTGATTTTCAAATTTGTTTCTTATTGCTGAAGCTTGCCTGAGGTCACGACAATACAACTGTTGAAAATTTAATTGATTTTCAGTCTTTGACTGTAAAAATCTGCATGACCCATTTGAACAAAAACTTACTTATGTCTAAAGTTTCAACGTCAGAAATATTGAATTGATTTCCAAACATTTTAATGTACCCTTGAAAATCATCATCACCACAAGTTCATTTTCAATCTTTTTCTTCAATCTCATCTGCGACCGAAGATTGCCTCCACAATAAACAGTCAAATATCAAAACCCAAAATCCCAAATCAATTACCAATCTTATAATTCAACTTTAATGGACGTAGTGGAGATAACAAATCACCCAATAAGTTTTGCTCTAATACCATAGGCAAAATAGAGGGAAAACTAGGATTTTCTTTTAAGAATTCATTGAAATTTGAAAAGAAAAATCAAATTATCTTCCTTTTAGAAAATCATTGAAATTAATTTGATATTTGAGAAAAAAAAAATTATTGATATTTAAAATAAAAACTATTTTCATAAAAATAATTGTAGCAGACAAGCTCACAACCAATGGAGAGACATAGCCACTATAGAAGATGTAGAATTAGGCCACAAAATGGAATTTAAAATAAATTAAAAAATCGATAATATGAGAGGGCACGTGCCCCTAACCCAAAAACCTATTGTAATTTTTTTTACCATATGTGCAAATTTTTAATAATCATTTTTAAGACCTTGTTTGATGATATTTCGTTTTTTGTTTTTAGTTTTTCAAAAGTAAGTTCTTAAATACATTTCCACAACTAAATCTAAATCCCTTGCTTTGAAAAAAATTTGAAAACTACACAAATTAGTTCTTAAAAAACTGTCTTTTTTTTTTTTTTTAAATTAGGGTAAGAATATAATTCTCCTACTTAATATTAATGCTAAAAAAATAAAATAAAATAGGGTTAATTTTTAAAAAATAATAATAAAATTACTACCAAATGTGACCTAACTAAATTATAAGAGTGTGTTTTTGCTATTCTTGCAAATGGGATGATAGGACTAAATTGAAATCAAGTAGAAAGAACATGAGTAAGGTGATAAGTTTTGATCTTTAATTAATTTGCTTTATGTAATATTGGTTTTTTGTTTTAGTCAAAGGGGGTGGATAATTTTAATTTCTTAATGCAACAGCTCACAATATGGGAAATTGTATAGAAGTATCCATACTTTAACAAAGTTTTGTCCTAGAGAAAAAAGTGAAAAGAACAAATCTTTTGTTGGGTTTGTTTACTAATAATTTTGTGAGGAAAAGAGATAATGATAAGGAATAGAATAAAGATTTAAAGAAAAAAAAAAGGGAATATTTCAACATCATAGGAAAAGTTTTAGAGGAAAAAAGATGATAATGAAAAGGGGAAAATAGAAAGCAAGAGGGACGAAAAAACAAAGAAGAAAACCTTTTTTGAGAGAACACCTTAAAAGAAAAGAAGAAAATTAAAAGTTCCCAAAATGATATAAAATGTAATGTCCATTGAAAAAAAAACATAGAAAAGTTGATTTGCTATTAATAATTGAAAATTATTTGTGTTTAGTGTTGATTACAAAACTTGTTCATCTTTACCTTTATACCTAGAGGCATATTCTTTATTTTATTCTCTTCTCTTCCTTTACAAAAAGATTCCATTATCATTGTTTGTTTAGTAGTTCTCACTACCAACATTTATTTGTTTTACTTTTTAGACTTTGAGTCTTTATTGACTATCCACAACACTTTGGTTTATTATTACTTTTCTTTACATACAATCTTTTCAAAACTTTACCCTTTAATGAATTTGAAAAAACTAACACAAATGGATCTAGTAGAGGATATAACATCAAACATGATATCACAAACAATATGTATAAGAAGAGAATTGTGATCATATAAACAAATAGAGAAACGATGACACAAATATTTTCATAAGAGCAAAAGACTCATTTGCGATGTCTAACTATAGTTTCTTAGACTCAAATTTCAAAGTTATAACTTGCAAACATAACATTTTTACTTTAGAGGTTCCTTCATGTACAACAAGTATATATCCCAAGCCTCCTTAGTTGAACACAAGTATATTGATCAATTTGAACGTGTTCGTTTCCACTCCATTGAAGACAACATTCAAGGCTCGCGAGTTTCCTGACGAAGTTTTATGTTCTACCACCGTCCAATCATTTTCTAGTTTGGACTGACAATTCCATCCTCATCAATACGTAACTGAAGGAGGAGACCACTTAGTTATAATAAATTTTCATGTTTCGAATATCAATAGATTTGAGAAAAGCAATCATTCGAGCTTTCTAGTAAGAGTAATTCCTTCCGGAAGATCTAGTTGCTAATCCACATTCCCTGATTGACTCTGTTGAAAACTCAATGAACCAGTAGTCATCTGGCTCTAATACCAATTAAAGAAAACATAACAAATGAATCTAATAGAGGGAACAATGTGGAGCACGTTGTCACATACAACATTACGATAAGAGGGCCATCATAGAAGCAAACAGAAAGTAACAACACATAAATTGATAATCTAGCTCGATGGGAAACATTTGGGGGCATTGTGCTTGGGTAGAACAAAACATCACAATATAAAGAGTTCAGTAATTATAACAAAAGTAGTTATCTGAAAGATTTCCTCTTCAGCTACTTCCGTATAGCTTGCTCTTCAACCTTTCAACTTATGCTCTCCCTAAATTTGAGCTCCCCTCACATCCATAAAAATGTTTCTTCAAGCATTATATGAGAACCCCACAATACAATATGCCTAGGCTTTCCTTAAGAATGACCCTCATATTAAAATACAATATTAGCTTTTAACTCTTTCCAAGTTCTGTAATTGCTACCAAACCAAAAGTCTTAGCGAAAAGCACAAGAATTTTCAATATCTATACATGAAAGTTGTGGCTTAGACAAACCTTAAGCACAAAACGTTCAACGCACACACTTTACTAGTGAGGCGATAACCCTAAAGTTTAATAAAAGCACCATATAAATATGGTTAGCCTTGTAAATATATTTTGGTGAGAATAATTATTATTTGCAAGAAAATAAGGAAGGTATATAATGCTGAACAATATAATAAAGGATCCACAAATATTTTGTTAAAGATGCTCTTTAGTACTTTTTACTATTGACATCATCTCCACCATACCTCGATTCCAAAGTGTTCCATATCACCTTCGATAATTTTTGAATTACAAACAAATCAAACAACGACTTCATCATATGGTTGAGCAAGTGAACACGAACTGTTATGTTGTCTTTCTATTTTTTTTTTTTTTGTATCTGCAGTAGGTCCGGTACTAAATTGACCAAGTGGCAGAAGATCTGTAGATTTGGTGCTGGACTTACTAGATTGCAACGAAACATAGATTTTTGAGCTGTTCGGATCAATCTTGACCATAGATTTACCTTTGTTAGATCTGTCAACAGTGAGAAGCTAGTCAACTTCCATTTGTTTGAAGTATATGAGAAGTTTTTATAACAACCGACAGCAATTGGATCCGTCTAGCTGTTCCAACTTTGAGAGACGTGGAAGGCTTTTGCCGTTCTTCATCGACATCTGGAATGGAGAAAAAGAATCTTGCTTTCAACTTGTAATATCAGATAATCGTTGTTGTGTCATTGAGTACACCACTGCCTTGAAAGTAAGAATGGTGCGACCTTGGTGATATATTTGAAGAAGTCGGTTGCTCTCCAGTGTTCATACAACACTCGAACTTTAATGTGCACTCGCTATAAAAAAACCTACTTGTTCCTTATTTCTTCTATTTTTTAGCTACAATTTTTGTTTGTTTCCAATCCATTTTCTAGCTAGATATTAATCATAGATGAGGGAGAAAAATGCAGGAGTTTTATAAATGACTTGCACGAGGAGATTAGGACTACTATTGTGCCAATTTTAATAAGAAGTGATTGTGCACAATTGGTGGACGCGACCCTACGAGTAGAAAAGAGTTTGAGCTTAAAAAGATCGAGTTCTGATTCAAGCGAGGAATGAGGAAAATAAAGTCTGAAGAACAAGAAAGCCAAAACCACTTCAAGCCAAGTGGTTAAGTGTAAAGAATGTAGGAGAAGACGCATTACTTGTTATCAATGTGGCGAGAAAGGGCATTATAGAAATTAATGCCAAAACAAGTAAGGCTAAGTGAAAAAGATTCAAGGCAAACTCCAATGGCGTTTCAAAGTCAAATAAAAAATTAATGTAATAGTTATAGTATGTAATTTTAAGGTTGTAAGGCTGTAACTTCAAAATTAAGTAATAAAAGTATTGTTTTTCTTCAAAGTATTGTCTTACTGTCTAAATTTCGAGGATGAAATTTCTCAAGAGGAGGAGAATTGTGAGTCCTATTTTTAATTTAAGTATAAGAAGAAAAATCTGGTTAAGTGATTTGAAAATTCGTGTTTTGAATAAGAAGAGTCGTTTTGAAGTAACACTTCGCGATAAGAAGATTGACATTTGAATCAATATGTGGAAATGATTCAGAGATAAAATCTATTATGGTTAAGCATAAGTTTTGGATTAAGAATATAATTCGCGAGGATGTTTTGAAAAAGAAAAAGAGTTATTGCGTTTAGAACTTCAAAAGCTATGTTGAGTGGTTGAAGTTATTCACGGAATGTAGTTAGGCGAGAAGAAAGGTCTGACGAGGAAAATGTCAAATCTGATTTAACAAGGGTTAACGTGTAAGATTAAAGATTTAAGTATGGCTGGGTTAATATTAAATTTACACTTGTAGATTTAAGTAGGAGCTAGCGAACTTAGAAGAATTTAAATATGACTAAGTTAGTTAAAGGGCTCTATAAATAAAAGACTTGGTCATTAAGTAAACAAAAAGTTAAAATACTGCTATTTTGCTTCGTCGAGAAGAAGAAAAACAAAGTGTTAAATTCTACGAAATTGGCTCAATTTGCCGAATTAGAAGCCTTTGCGCAATTCGCTTCTGATCTCGATAAAGCTACTCATAATCAATTGGCAAGAGGTCAACGATTACGTGAGTTGGCTCTGCAAAAAGAGAAGGAAGAGGAGGATCTTTGGTAAAGTGTGGTGAGTGTTTTCTCTTAAATGAATTTATGTTAAAAACTTTATTATGATTTATCTTTATTGATTTGAAAGAAGAATCCAAATGAGAAGTGTTTCGAAAGAGATTTCTATGAAAAGTTTATATGTTTTCAAGCCTGATTTATAATGTTAAAGCTTGATTTGACGATTATGATTTTAATACAATCAAATGGTTTTCAAACCATTAGTTGTTTTCTTGAGATGATGCTAACTTTTATGTGCACATAAATAGTCAAGGCCACCATGGGGTGTACGAAGCTACATGATGATAAGAAGCTGACTTATGTGTTGAAAGGAGCCTATAAAGCTTAGCGACCTAAGCAACAATGACGAATTTGCATGTTCTCGGATATTGTTGAAACAGTAGTCTAAACGCAAGATAATGAGACCAAGCGTAGAGAACAAATCGAGATCATTGGCGAAAAGAGTAATTGACTAATGAGTGTTTATGTGAAATGAATATTGATGTTATTTGCGAGTTAATCTAATTCTATTGTAAAAATGATTACATGCATTTTGATATGTTTTGCAAAATGAAGTGTTTATTGATAAACTGATTTGTGTTGGAATTTATAATTTGGTAAAAAAGAATTAATAAACAGCATTGCAAAAAGGATTTCATAAAACCCCACTAAGTCTTTTAGACATGTTTAAAAAATCTCACCTTTTAGGAACATGCATTTAGGCCAAGTAGAGAAGAAGATTGAAGGGTTTGCGGCGAGTTGAGAAAGCCACCAGGTGTTTAAGAGTTGTTAATTATGTTTGGTCAAAGTGTTGTAATTGTATGTTCTTACCAAACGTCTATTATTATTAAAGTATACGTTTTGGTTAAGTCATTTATCACATTTGACGTTTAAGGTTGATTGTTGTTGCGTTTTGAGTTTAGTTCGATAGTTTAAGAAGAGTTGAAAATAAGCTTAGAGATAAAGATCAATTGCAAAGTTTAAGCTAAATCACATCCTATTTGCACTACTTCTTGCATTTTGGTTGTGTTGCGAATTAGAGTGTGACAATTTCCATTTACAAAGAACAAAAAAGTAACATAACAACCCAACCCAACCTGTAAATATGGATTGGGTTGAGAACGTCTTCCACTCCAACCAAATCCAATCCGATTATACCCCTACTTATAATTTATTCTATTTAAAAACAACACAAAATAGAGTAAAATTTGTTTGTTTATTAAATGTATAAAATTTGAAGAACCAAATCAGGTAAAGAAATTAGTTCTTTCGTTGGAGACCGAAAAATCCAAAATGTATTGCATCAAGTGATATTTAAATTTGACAAAAAGAAAAAAATGGTAATACATACAAATTGTAGGGACATTTAAAAAAAAGAAATATAGAAAAATTCGAAAATAGTTTTATATATTTATTTAATTTTGTTATTCATAAGAATTTGCAAGTATGAAAAAACGTATTTTAATATTGTAATGAATAAAACGTAGTTGTGTTTGTGTTATTGCATGGGAATGCGTGAAATGTGATCACGGAACGAAATCACATTATTTGATATTTAATATTTTGCCCTTTTCTCATAAGTCAAATAGTCAAATTAGTCACAAAGCTGTAGTTCACATGGAAAAATGAGCTGTTCAATTTTGTCTTTATTTAATTTCATGGAACCACCCAAAAAGCCAAATACATATATATATAATCTAAATTCAAATCTTATTTCACCATCTTTTAAAAAATATAACAAAACCGTATAACAATTTCAAAAACAAAAAAAAAAAATCTACGTACCCGTAATACAAAAATACTAAAACATGAACGTGATTAATTGACGTTAATATATTTGAAAAATGATAGTTTAGATTTGACTATTTTTTATCATTTAGATTTGGGTAGCCAAATCACCAAATCTAAACGATTTTTTTTCAAGATTTTTTGGCACATGATCGTTTAGATTTGGTTATTATTTGATATATGATCGTTTAGATTTAATCGTTTAAATAGCGCACGATTGTTTGGATTTAATTGTTTAAATTTGAATAGTCAAATCTAAACAATTTTCCTCAAGATTTTTTTGGTACACGATCGTTGAGATTTGATCGTTTAAATATAAATGATTGTATATAAAAAAATCTTTAAAAAAATCGTTTAGATTTGGCTACCCAAATTTAAACGATTAAATTAAACGATCGTGTATCAAATTTAAACGATCGCGCACTAAAAAATCTTGAAAAAAATCATTGAAGAATAGTCAAATCTAAACTATCGTTTTCCAAATATATTACATACGCTGGATGCTAGAGCATTTTTGGTATTTTCTACTATGAGGCTATAGGCTTTTTCTGTTTTCAAAATTGTTTTATACAATGTAAATATTTTGTCGCTTTATTCTATGTTTGAAAAGAATATTCTTTTTATATTAATTACAATGCATAATTATATTAAATAAGGATAAAAACATTTAAAAATATAGTATGTTAGTTTATAAAATCACATCACTTTTGTAAAAGAAATTAAATTATATATTTTGTAATGTATTATAATTCCAATTAGGCTATAATCCAACTTAGATAATATGGTTGGGATAAAGTTAAAAGCTTAAAAGTTAATTTCACGTATCTATGGTTTGTTAAGTCTTTAAAGATATTCTTCTTTATGTCACATTATATCCCAAAGTCGCTCTATGTGACCAAGTGGAGACATGACCACCTAGACATTCTACGCGAGTCTCTTTTCGAGATAGCATGCAAAACGCCTAATAAGCGGGTTAAATACAACCAACAAACTTAAATGCAGAATATAAACCCAAATGTAATAAGAAGACTTCATTGATATCTAAATAATAGAATATGTTCAACACTTGGTACAAAGTTTCCTTAAAAAGAACTATACACAATGTAAATTCAAACGACATTTGGACTATTCTCACCTAGCTTGTACATGTATGCGAGTTGACAATGATCGCTACTAAATGATATGATTTTGAATGGTATAGTATGTGGTCAAGTCTGCAAGTTCAATATTGAATGTTTGTTGTTACCTAGGGGAGGATAAAACAAAACATTTGAAAGATTATACAAAAATGTCTAGTGAATGAGGTCTTTTATCAACACTTTTAATAAATCAATTTCTACCTTAACGCATTACAATCATTTTGCCAAATCATGCAATTTAAATACTTTGTGTTTCAATAAAAGAATATGGAGTTTAGAGTAATTTATTTCAATGCGTTAGACAATTAACACAATTCAAATCTTATCATCAAACATTTACAAATCATATGGAAAAACCAAGCATAAGACTCATATTGTGTAGAACCATATTTATCATATTATTTATCTTACAATCACAACGCAGAGTTATTATGCTTATTTAGTTACATCTTTGTACCATTTCCTCAATGAGTGTTTACCACACTCTTTTGCCAAGTTGCAGCTATGCAAAGTAGTTTCAACGTATTTAGCAAGTTTCATCAATTCCATTACGTGTAACGCGTCTTTCAATGTCAGATCACACAACAAGTAAATGATATCTCATATTAGATCACACAGTAAGTATGAGACATTCTCAACGCATAGGGTACAAAAAAGATTATCATTTCATTATTTCAACTCATCAAATTTTATGTATTTATAAATCACATGCATTTGAAAAGCACAGTAGAAATCACAAATCTTGGTTTCAATGGAAATATCTTTAATGATGTAAACACATTGGAAATCCTTTTTGATTTTTAAAACATTTTAAAGAACCTTCACTATCAACGTGTTTTCTCGCCTAATTCTTTAGCCGGGAACCTTCTTATTTTTCCTTGCAACTCCTTGCCAAATTCAAGCTCTTTGAAAATATTTTGGAAATCTTGAAAATTCTCTCAATTCTTTCTCAAGTAAACTCAGGGCAAAAGCATATTCAAAATAACAAGACTTCCTATTTATAAGTCTTTCCAGTGATGTTTTCCATGCCATAATGATTATTTATGCTCGGTGGTGAGAATGGTCCAATGACAAAATGTCACATATCGCTTCCAAATCCTTATCTTGAATCTTGATTTGGCGACAAAGTCAATTCAATCATCAATTTCCTTACATAAGGGTGACGTCACTACTTTCCAGTGAAGTAAGCTAAAAAATGCATGAGGGACTCACACACATAGCCTTCATCGCATAGATGTCTTATCGCATATGCTACTCTTTTTACATGAAATCTTATCGAGTAAGGTAGAACGCGATGAGGGACTCACACTCTACCATAGGAACTATTTACCTTGAAACCTTTATCAACCCATGGAAGTAATCTCTAATTATAAACCATAACACCCAAATTATAACTTTTACCAAACCATGAAGACCAAAGAAAATAGAGTTGAAAAAGTTGTAACTTTTAATAAATTGGGAGGAACATAATGAAGAAAAGAGTTATTTGGAAATATAGGCAAAGTTTCAACTTCTAAGTTTGTATGTATATCACCCTCTGAGTTTTCATTGAAGATATTCGTAGGTTTTGGACACCCATCGTCCACTAAGCACGTTTCATGTTCTTCAGCGACTACTTTTATGTTTAGTGGGTCTAAAAAATGATCCAAAAATCATGCAACATATTTGATTCTCACCACTCAATTTTTTTAGGCGATGATCAACAATACGTATCCTGGATGCCTTTTAGACTTCTTGCTCCTTTTGGTTTCCTTTTTCAGCATTTCATCCCATCATCCCTTCTAAGTATGCGTGGAAAGTTCTTACAATTGCCTTTGGCCTAAATCTTCACATCTTTAGTCAAATCTTACGATCAAAAACACCAAAAGGTTATATTTATAATTTTCAAGTGTATTTGATACGCTTCTTACTAATTTTTCCACTTATCTTGAATAAATAAGAACAATAACTTGTATTTCTACAATTGATCAATCTACTAAATACTATTTAGATTATCACTTAAACATGATCCACCTCTATGTCTCCTCATACATGTTTAGATCACATAAAATAATCTTGGATGTTAGTTTGTTGGTTTTATATATGGTTTAATGCAACTAAATGTCAAATGAAATAAAACATATTCTTTACTTTACTAGACAAATAAAACATTTGTATAATACAATTACAAATAACAAGACCATGAGATTTAAGCATCAACTTCAACATAGATCAACATTAAACGTGGAGTGACATCAACGAACATGTCATTTAAGGGCTTCAACTGTTGGTTGCCTTTAATGTTAATTGGATGCCTCTTCAATATCATACCCATGTATTGTTGATTTTTGACAGACATTATATATAGCTCAATTTTGTATTATTGATTAATGATAGACCTGTTAGTTCAACAAATTATATTTAATTGTATTTGCATACGAGTAACTCTTTTATTCTTCAATAAAAGTGATACTTACATGCATGATACATTAATTGACAGACTTGCTATTCAACAAAAAGGAACAAAATATCAGTGCGATTTATATACTAAATTGCACATTTAAGATTGTTGTAAAGTATATAAATCATACGTGTATCGCAATTAAATAGATAAATTGCAATGTAACGAGAATGTATTCTTGTAGTTGATCTGCTCAATATAAAATACATCAATTAGAAAGTATTTCAATGGTGTATAAATTGCAATGTAGAAATTATACATAGACGTAAGTTGTATGAATATGAAGACTCATTAAAACTATAATTTCAAGCATAGCATTGATGTACTAATATTACATATTAACATTCATTCAAAATTCATTTCATTTAATTTATTGGTACGTCAATCATATAACATGCTCATCCACAACGTTTTCGTGTAATTTATTGGTAAGTTAATAATATAACATACTCATTCAAATCGTTTATACGAATTTTATTATACTATAAATAAAGTATATAATTATTATCCTAAAGAAAGTTTATAAGTTGTTTTTTCAATATGATAAAAATAAAGTTATGTCAATGATAGAAATAAAGGTATATCAATGATACTCATTATAAGTCAAATGTAATTTTTTGTTTTTTACAATACGTAGAGGAAGAGAATTGAACTTTGGATGTCGAACATACAAATATTTGATATATCTGTGGGTACATTTGTACTTTGGAACATTGTGTTTTCATCATTTTGATTTTAGATTTTGCTTTTTTCATTATTAGATTTAGATAAGTTTATGGAAATTTGTGGGCAATTGAAATTGCTTTGGAAAAGAAAAGGAAAGTGAAAATTTTTGCTTTTTGGAAAGAAAGAAAAAGGTGAAAGATGACAATCCATCAATCAAATGGCTTTTTGTGTGTCAACTCCAACCATCAATCAACCTTCGTTCATATGTGTTTATCCAAGAAGATGCTAACTTTATTTTCTTCCATAACTTTCCATAACTATTTTGACACAACCAATAAATGCATAATAATATTTTCTTTTATGTAAATAGATAATATTTTGTAATTTATAATTAAATTATAAATTTAGTCATATATTGCTAAATTTTAATTTCTATTAGTTCTTACATTTTAAATTTTGTCTACTAAGTTTTTTATCTTTAAAATATGTCCTGAACCTTAAAATTTTCTTTTTTATTACCAAATTGATCTTTAACCTATTTGACATTTTAAAATAAAATTCACATGTTTATCACTAAACCATGGTGGGATTCTCTTATGCATAAATTTTAATTTTATTATATCAGGTAGCAATTAAGTTTTTTACCATTTTTAATATAACAAACATCTACTGTCACTAAAAAAATATTGAAGTTAATTGATGGATCCATTAAATACAAAATGTGTAGTTTAAGAACTTATTAGACAGTTGAAAGATATATTTTAGGTGGTTTTGACGGATTAATTATCAAAATAATACTGTTTTCAAAATTTATTACGAAAATATGGTAGTCTTAAAACTTATTACCTAAATAATTTAAATAAAAGGAAAAAAAGAAGGGGCGAGTCTTTAGAAAATAGAAAAAAGAAAAGCGGGGAAGAAGAGTAAATTTTTACTTTTAAATTTTTACTTTAAATATGTTGTCTATCTTTACTTAATTTTTTAATTTATATATATATGTTTTAAAATAATTTTTTTAAAAAAACTCAATTTTAAATATTTTAGAATCATTATTAATATTAGTATCTTTACCGAGCAAATAAGGTCAAAAAATGAAGAAACTATCCAATTTGATCCTAGCCTATTAGATACTAGAAATTTTATATCCTAATTTTGGTAGCATCAAAATAAATTCTAGTTAAATCACTTAATGGTTCCATATGTGTTACTTAATGATTTATTACTTTTCCTCTAATCTTCATTTCCTTACGGACTTAGACACTATTGATGTAATGTGAGGGTACAAATCTAATTGATCTTGTTAAATAATCGTTTAGACTTATAATGAAAGAAGAAGAATGACACAATACCTAATAATGAAAAAAGTCTAAGTCCAACATTTGTATACTTTCCATTGATTAGTGTATTGATTGTATCTTGGGTAGGTGATAAATTCTTTATAAGAAGAATTACTTATAAGCTATATTGCGTTAGTTGAGCTAATTGCATCGTCTGACTAGTGTTAGTTGCAAACTACTCAAAATAGAAAGTATCTAGAACCTAATTAACGCGAGCAAGGAAGATTTCCATCTCTCCTTGCGAGGTTATTCCTAGCATTTGTATCCAGAAAGGAGAGCAAGTGTAGAGAGTGGTAGTGGGACGTAAGAATCCTTAATCGCGGAGGCCTATATGAGTTATAAGTAAATCCTTCTATATATAACTCACAAAGTCGTACTTAGTCATATGGATCTCCAAAAGCGACCATGTGTGACATATAATGAGTTCGAGAGAAGCATGACTTTGAGGTAAAACTGTTGTTTCGATTGCACTTGGGCAAGCAGTAGAAAAACTTGTACTCAACGAGAACTTTTATAACGCAATGAAGAGGCACACAGTGAGCATCTTATATGCTATGATTATGACCTATGACTCATTGCCTAGAATTGAAGCATGCTATACATAGAGTTATGGTAACTGCATTTCGTGCAATGATCGGACTCAGTGACTTATTGCAATTGTGCTATACACACACAAAATTATTAAGTCCAAACTTAGACAAGCAAGACGCACACCTTATCTCATTGGAAAGCCAAAGTTTTAATTGTTCGACTGTTTATGTTCTCTTTTCGAAGAAGCTACTATTGTTTTATTTCCCGCACCGAGTTGTTATCTTCCTTGACAAGACATTTACTTCTTTGCCTCAATCTCTAGGGTATTGATACTTCCAACTGGGTTTCCTGCCAATGCCTCACTCAGTGCATCATCCTTCTCGCCATATATTCTTATAGAGTTACTCATCTTCATGCGATAGAGTCCTTTGACTAATGATTTTCTCTTTGAGTCTTCTGCTTTCTTTCACATCCTTCTCTACGAGATCTCATCACTTCCAAACAACTGTTCAACAAGGCTTTCCCCAACATGACATCTTTTCTGGATTATGACCTCATAAGAACAAAAATCGTACCTCTTTAATGTTGGTTGTAAACCGACATCAAAGCACAACTGATATTAAAGGGCTTTAATAACACTATCATAGATGTCAGTTGTCAACCGACATTAAAGCCCAATCTTGTTGTATTGGTTCCTAGAATCTTTATCAATTTAGAAATTAAAGTCAGAGAATCCAGAAGGATCAAATCCTTAGCACCATACACAAGCATGTAGTCGATCTCACGTTCTTCCAAGATACTTAAAAATAATTTTAACCATCGTTCAATGGTCTAATACTGGATTGGACTTATACCTATTGATTATTCCAGAACATAACAACTTATACATTAAGTTGCATACAGTTGAGGCATAAGAAATTCATCTCATAAGTCTTAGGACATTGTTCCTTAAACAAGTAAACTTCATGCATGAAAGGTAATAAATCAATCTTAAGTACTGCATCAAATATCGACCCAACATTTTGTCGATATAGGTTGCTTAAAACAATGCTAGCGCTTTGTTCTTACAATCCCTTATATTTAGATACCAAGAACATTTTGTGTCTCTCTCAAAACCTTCATTTGGAATTGGGCTGCTAGCCTAGTTTTAAGGTTAATTAGCTATCCTACGTCATTCTCAATGAGAAGGATATCACCCACATAAGTACTAAGAAAGCTACTTTTCCTTTGTTGATTTTCTTGTAAACACGAGGCTCATCAAAATTTTGGTCAAAACTGTTAGATTTGATCGCAGTATTTTTTTGGATAATTGTATTGGGTGGCACAATGAGAAGATAATAGCACCAACCATTTCAAATTTTCAAATATAGCCACCTTTTAGTTTTGCTTGATACTTTCTATTTTAAACTTTCAATTATTGAAAGAGTGACCTTTTGGTATTATCTAAATCTCCATTATTCTTCTCTTTCTCTTCTGTTTCTTTCTTTTAGCTTTCTCCTCTTCTCCACCGTTTTTCTTCAACTGTTCTTCTCCTATCTTTTGTTTCTTTATTTTAGGTTTCTCCTCTTCGTCTGCTTCTCTTTTTATTGTCTTCTCCTTGTATTCTTCTTCTATTCTCCACTTTCTTTCTCTTATGGGAAAAACAATATGTTCCTTCAATTATGTATTTATCTCTTCTCCCTTTTTTAAAGTCCTAATCATTCTTTCTTATATCTATGTACGTATTTCTTTAACTGGTCTCTGAAATTGGTAAGGAAGTTTGATCATCCTCTTTTTCTTCTTCTTCTTCTTCTTCTGTGAATTGCTTATATTTATTGTTTATTGAAATTAAGGCTACGATTTGGTCTTCCTCATCTCTTTTATCGAAATGGGATCTTGCAGAGTTTTGTTTTATTTATTTACGTTTGGTTCTATTTTTTAAAAAATTTGTATGAGCTTTGGTTCTATTTTTTAAAAAATTTGTATGAGCTTTGTATATCAGTGATATAGTACTTATATTATATGTATTAGTTGACTAATATGCTTACTACATGTTTTTTTATTTTTTCTAAATTGTTGCACATTGTAGTTAGGTTAAGGTTGCAATAATTGTTTTCATAGTGATCAATTGGATAAGCGACAATGTTATGTAGACTACAAAACAAATTGTGTTTTAGTTGATAGAGTGATATCATCATTTGATTCTTTTGTGAACTTGATACGTACTGAAATTTAAGTTGAGTCATGTATTGAACTTTCAGTTTTGTTGCCTATAGGTGGTAGTAGTGTTCAACATGTTTTTAAGATTGTTGAAGATAAAGATATTGACTTGGTTCTTGACATTGATTAAGGATCAATTTACCCAATATCCTTTAGTTCTAAAGATCGTTGTAGATAAAGTTTTGGATGTTTCAATTGATTCCTCTTCTTCCATAGTTGGGGCTAATTTGGGAGGTGAATTAGCAAGTTTTAGATATGTTGATATTACCAATATTAAGAATGAGTTGGTTGTCAATACTAATTTTGAGTTTAAGGCATTGAGATCTAATTCAAGATCTATTGAGTTGGAATGTAATGAAGACGGTTGTCTTTCGTTTGTTAGAGCTTCATGGTATATGTATTAGTTTTGTATATCAATATGTTGTGATGTACTTATATTATATGTATTAGTTGGTTGATATAATCACAATCATGCTTTTCATTTTTTTCAAATTTTATGCAATTTATTTTAGCATTATTAAGTATATGAATGATATAACTTAGTGTATCAAACATATAATATATATTAAACTATACTAGTGAAGTATATTAAGTGTATCAACAGAACCTCAAGTGTATTTTAATCAATCGAATGTATCAATAAACATAAAAAATGTTCTAATAGTACATTAAGGGTATCAAACATATAAACTGTATCAAGTGTGTATTAAATTTGTTGAGTGTATCAGTGAAGTATAAAATGTTTATTAGTAGTGTATTAAGTGTATCAGACTTATTAAGTGTATTAAACTCATCAAGTGTTGAACAAAACACAACAAGCGTATGAACAAATCGTAACAAGTGTATTGACAATATACAACAAACGTATTATGTTTACTGCAACAATATATTTAATTGATTAGGTGTATTTGCAAAGTTTAACAAATGTATCAACAACATATCAAGTGTATCAAACCAATGATGTGTAACAAGTGTTATTTAATTCATTAAGTGTGTCCTAAAGCATAAAAAGTGTATCAACAACCTATCAAGCAGTGATGCGTGAAAATGTTTATAATTATAGAAGGTAAGTTTGTAATTTTTCATTTTTCAAATGTACTATGAGCCTAAAAGTGATGTGCTATGAGCCTAATTTATCAAACTAATTTTGCTACATTTGCAAGAGTCCCTATTTTTTTCTCCAAGTTTTGAATGATATGTGCATTTGGTTTGTAAATTTTAAAAATATATAATTTCAATTTAATCTCCAACGTTTTAAAAATAGATCACTACTACAAATTAGAAATACAATGACACTTGAAATGAAGTAAAAATAAATGAGATGAGTAAAATGTGTCATTAAACAAATGCAAAATTTTGACCAGAAAAAATGTTACTTTTGAATTTTCTAGAAGTCCCAGCACAAATTTACACCGTTGGAAGAGAAGGCAGCGAGAGATCTCCCGACACACCAATTTCTACATCGGCATGTAGAAGAGAACTCTTGAAGCAGTTGGTAAAGCATAAAAAGTTCTAAGGAACTGCCGCCACTTTAGTTCTTGACTCAAATAGGAAACCCTTCCTTCATAGTGTTGTTCTTTTTTTAGCATCAAAACCGTCTAACTCAAAAACCCTCCTCCATTCGCTGTGACCGTGCCCTCTCTCACGCACCGATTTTGCATGGTTAAATCCCATTTTTCTAGTAAGGGATGGATTTGGTCATTGAATTTTCAAAATGTACTTTTTTTTTATTATTATTATTGCTTTTGAGTTTTTAAAAATAGGTTTAGTAGGTCTTTGAAGTATTTTTTGTTCAATTTTTTAAAAATAATTATTTGATATTTGAAATTAGAATTTTTTTTAAGGAGGATATGAATTTTAGAAATCATTCTTCTGAATTTAAATGATCATATAGTTATTTAAAATGAAAGTATAAAGTTAATTTTAGAGATTTTGTAAACCTATTATTAAAAAATCAACGACTAAAAATATTCATTTTAAAAATTTTGTCGTAACGGTCGAGGTTAAAAATATAAGTTTTTAAATACTTAAAGTCCAAATGTATATAATTTTCAAAACTTAGAGGATAAAATGAAATTTTTTTCCTATATTTATTTTGATTAAATTAAAAGTGTAATTTTGTAATTAGTTTATGTCAATTAATAGGTCCCCAACTTTTAATTTTATGGGTTTAAAAGGTCATTCATTAGAGTTTAATGATTGGTGTGGACACAAAATTCAAATTTATTTACAACAGAGAATTCAATAATTAAAAAAAATGTTTAGGTCAAACAAAAATTTTAAAACTTTGAGCACTTATTTGATATTTTTAAAATTTAAAGATAAAAAATTCAATAAAGTCGCAAAAGTTAGTGGTGACAGGACAAATAGTCAAATTATTTACGCTTGTGTAACAAAATAGAAAAGCTCATTACGTTGACAATTTTCTTAAAATATTCAAGATTTTCTCTTCTTTGTCATCGTCTTTCTTCTCTTCCACTTCTGCGATTTTTTTTTCTCCACTGTCTTTCTTCCCTTCTTCTGCCATTTTTCTTTTATTTTTTTCAAACTAATATTTGGTTCATCTATTTTTTTTTATTTTTTTTCAAATCATTGGTTGTTCAAGATTGTCCACCGAATATAAAAAATCTTGAAAAAGAAAGTGTCTAAAAAAACGTCGTTTAGATTTAGCAACCAAATTTGAACGATCAAATTTTAAAAATCAAATCTAAACGATCATGTACCAAATCTAAATCATCTTGTACCAAATTTAAAGGATCGTTTTAAAAAATATTGAAAAAAATAGTTGAGATTTGGCTACCCAAATTTAAACGAACGATCATACACCAAATATAAACGATCTGGTACAAAATGTAAACAACCGTAAAAAAATCTTGAAAAAATATCATTGAGATTTGACTATCCAAATTTCAACAATAAAATATTTTATACCAAATATAAACGATTGTGTACAAAAAAATACTTTAAAAAATCGTTTAGATTTGACTATTTTTTGTACACGATCGTTTAGATTTAATCGTTTAAATTTGGATAGCCAAATCTAAACGATCGTGTACCAAAAACATCTTGAAATAAAATCGTTTAGATTCGGATAGTCAAACCTAAACGATCAAATCTAAACGATCGTGTATGAAAGAATAACCAAATCTAAACGATCATTTTCTAAATATATTATGCGCTTGAGGCTAATTAATCACGGAACATTTTCGATATTTCTCATCGTGGTCAGGTGGGCCTTTTCTATTTTTTGAAATTGTTGTGTAGAGTCTAAATATTTTAGCGTTTCATGATTAATAATATAACCGTGTATTATTAATTGATGATAATAATAATAAGTAGGGAAAAGTACATATTATGAGAGGAATATGGTCGTGTGTTAAAGATCGCCGACTCTACCCTTCAATTTAGAGGCAAAAGAATATATAAACAACACTTCAGTTTCCATTAAATTGAAATTTATGTACCTCATTGTAAAAATGAATGAAAACATCTACAACATTCATACATATATACTGCACCTGTCAATGAAAAAAAACGAGAAACTATTGAGTTTTACTGAAACACTTGAGGTAGCTATGAATCATTGTAATAATTGTCAATATTCAAGAGCGGATTTATTAAGGGGCTAGGGGCACATGCCTCTCGCATTCTTGATTTTTGTATTTTGATATTTTTTTTGAAATGTCATATTACAATATATATCAAATAGTGCTCTATTTTAATTAAATTTTGGTTCTGGTGTAGTGGTTGAACTACCTTGCAAAACCATAAGATTTTCAGTATTTCTTTATTCCTACAAATATAGTGAATGTTATTGGAACATCAATGAAACGTTGGGATATTTTTCTTTATTTTAGTGTGTTTATTATATAGTGTCTGGTGCCCCCTATATAAAGTTTCTGGATCTGCCGCTGCCAATATTAGTATTTCTTTGTATAAAAATTTTTGTAAAAGAAAATGTAACTCTCGTTACTCTTGCCAGTTAACGAGCGTTGGTGAAAAATTAAATTTATTAGTTGTTATTCCTTCATCAACTTTTGCTTTTTGAGTTAGAGGCTTTTTGCTAAGTGTTTTGGTCCTATTAATTTAATGATAAAAAAACAAGAGATAACCGTGAGAAAGTAAATTAATGGAGTACAATTTGGAAAATAGCAAATCTCAAAAATATTTTGATGTTTAGCAAAACTGCCTGAAGTAGATATTTTTTGACAATTTTTCAACCGATTTTACCACTTCATAGACTGAAACATTTTTCTCAGACACAATGTGTTTCTACATAGTAGAATAATTGAATATAACACAGATTTACGAATACAGTGTAATTGCATATCATTCAGTTTTATGAAAATATTAAATAAATATTTATTTTCGGGATTGATCTCAATTTAACCAACATCTGCTAAATATATGCCTTCAATTTATACCAGATTCTTGAATTTGTAGGCTTCAAATCAAATGATTAACAATATATATGTATATATATATATTAATAGCTATTTAATTCACACTCTTTTTGTTATCCATAAAATAATTGGTAATATAATTCTTTCATTGTATGTTTCATAAGTTTTGGTTAATTCTTAGTAACATTTTATATATCATACAAATACAAAAAATTTCATATAATGATTGATAATATAATGTATTCATTGTACGTTTCTTAAGGTTTGATTAATTCTTAGTAACATTTTATTATATCATACAAATACACAATTTTTCATATTTACCCTTCATTGTTTTCAGATTATATATATTGTAATAAATATTTATTTTATCATTTGATTTTAACAGTTTAGTTGGAAGATCTCCAAAATTTGAATTTAAAATTGTATCATTCTCTAAAATTCTGCATTTTATATAATAACTTCATATTAACATTGTATTCTTATAATTATGCATGTAACAATTTTTCCATAAATGGTATGGCGATATTAATAATAATAAACTGACATTATTTAAGGAGAATCAATGTTAATATAACGATATATATGGATGATAAAAATTTCCTTAAATTAATGATATAGACGTTAAATGCATTCGAAATTAGGGAGAATAAAATTCTTTTATTGGAAGAATCTTAAATGAGGTATATTTTTCATAAATATTATTTAAAAGTTGGTTTTAAAGCTTGATTTAAAACCACCAAAATACTAAAAATTTAATTTCAAACGCCAATATCCAAAAAAAAAAAAAAAAAAGTGAGAATAATGTGATTTTTATCTGAAATTATTTAATTGTACCAATTATCCTCCATAGTTTTTTTATCGGACTTTTATTTTGAAGTACAACAATATTCGAATTTATTTTCAATTTGCTGAATAATTTCGCATTTATCGTATGACTTTTTTGGAATTCCTTCACGACAGGTTTTGACTTTATTGTTTGGCTATCTTGGAATTCCTTTACCTTTATCCTCTAGCGTTTCTTGTAATGGTAATGCAACGTGTGAAGACTTTTTTTTATGGTAGATGCATGGAATTTTCTCGACATATTGACTATCATGTGGTTGATATATTTGTTCTATGCTCATCTTCCTTTCAAGAGTTCATATAGTGCATTCAAGGTATACTCTTTCCATCTTTAGATCTTTTTGTGTCACATTACTCTTTATTAGGATAAATGCTACAGTTCAAACCTTATTTGGATTGTTGAAGACAAGGACGTATATTGGCTTCTGTTGATTATGTCGAAGTTCCCCGACAATGATTTTGTTGTGGTTGTTGATTCAGCACTTGCTGGGTCGGTTCAAAATACACCGTGTTTGAATAATGAAGTAAATACACGGCAACCTACACATAATGTATCAGGAATTGTTGATGTTATTCATTTGATTAACCAAATGATGCAGTATCTATTAAAGTGGGTGTAAAGTTTAGAATTAAGTCATACTGAAGAAAGCAATTTATGCGTTGGTCCTAAACAATAGTTTTGAATTTGTTACAACTAGGTCCAATTACACATCATTTGACATTCAATGCAAAGATCTAGCCTGTTCATGGTATTTACATGCTTTTGTGTTAAAAAAAAAAGCGATATTTGGATTGTTCGTAAGTTTACAGATACCCACTAGTGTGTCATTGACATTGTTAAAAACGTTCACAGGCAAGCAACATCCTGGATTGTTTTTTAGTGTACAAAGTCATTTTTTAAAATGAATGACAAGGCACGGCCATGTCATCCTTCTGATGTTATTAATTATATGAAGATTAATCACGGAGTAAATGTAAGTTATGATAAGGCTTGAAGAGGACATGAGATTGCATTGAATTCCATTAAGGGTACCTCGGAGGACTCGTATGCAATGTTGACAGCATTCACGGATGCATTGATTAGAAACAACCCATGTATAATATATATATCAAATACTTTGTATTTTCGATTAGTTATTTTATTCATTTTGGAAATACATTGTAATTCTAATATCACGTTTATTGCATAATTACTAGGAGCATATACAGCTGAAGAATCAAGCGACGAAGGTCGATTCAAGTTCTATTTCATAGCTCTTGTAGCTTCAATTGAGCATGGAATTATTGTGTGTCAGTTATTTTAGTTAATGGTGCAGTGTTGAAGAACAAATATCTTGGTAAACTCATTTATGCTTGCACTATTGATGGAAAATCTCAAATTGTGCCACTAGCTTTTGCTGTGGTTGATTAAGAGAATGACTTGTCCTGGACAACTTGTCATGTACATGGTTTTTTCGCAATCTTAAAGTTATTTTTGAGAAAAATAACGAAATGGTAATTGTGTGTAATGCTCTCAAGAGTATAGAAAATGAGTTTAATGTTACGTATGAATTAGCCAAGCATGGATTATATGCATTCCATCTCTATAAGAACTTGTAAAAGAACCATAAGTTGCTTCATATTGAGGAATCATTCCACAGTTGTGCTAGAGCTTATACTCTGTTGATGTTTCAGTACTACATCAGAGAATTTGATCATCTCTCTCCATCAATTAGGCATGAGTTGAAAGATATCAGAAGACAGGTGAGCTAAGACATTTTTAGAAGAAAGAGATACTCGGTTATTACGACCAATATTTCTGAAAGCATTAATTGTACGTTGAAAAAATCCTAAAAATTACCTATAACTGGACTTTTAGAATCAATTCATAGTTTGGTTCAAAAGTGGTTCTATGAACGTCTCACCAAATGGATTTTTCAACGTACGGAACTATCAATATATATATGCAGAAGATATTATTTGAGAATCTTTAAGAGAAAGTCGCTAAATGAATGTAAGTTGTTTGAGACTTGAAAAATAATTGCAATTATTATCTATACACTTATTTGTGAATGACATTGGATTTAACAATTTGACAGATATATCCTGTAGAACAACATGAATTTGAAGTCCACCATCATAAGGAACAATTGGCTGTCAATATTTTGGCCCGTACGTGCTCATGTAGCCAATGGGACCTTGATTTGATCTCTTGCTCACATGCTTGTATTACCCTTTCTACAAGTAATCTTAACTTGTATATGTACACTGATAAATTTTATTTTGTTTTAAATTTGATAATCTTGTATAAGAAAGCAACACGTCCTATTGGTAGTGTAAACCAAATTAAGAAAACCTATCAAGGTGGCAATGATGAACTTCTTCTGCCCCAGGTTAGATGTCCAACTGGAAGGCTTAAAAAGAAGAGATTTTTTTTTTTTCAATTTTAGAGAAAAATGTGACTGTTCGTTGTAGCCGGTGTGGTCAACGAGGTCAAAATTTTAGGTCTTATAAAGACCTCATTCAACATTAGGTTAGCACTTAGTAGTTTCTATAAATTAGTTTAGTTACCATTGTTTTATCACTTGATTTTTTTTTTTCATTTTGTAATAAAAATTCGAATGGTTGGTTCATCTAAAATTTATTCTTTTTATTTAACATACAGAGTATTTGTTATATTTTATACTTTACTAAGCATGTTCAATTCTAAGGTATATTATATTGCATGTTGTCTGTTTTAAACTTAAGTATTGTAACTTTCAATCTAGATACATTCATGTTGTCATAATATTGAAGTCATGACATATATTCTCTAACTATGTAAATCAAACATATTGAGTTCTTCGAACAATCATGCTATATTTATGTACATGCATTTCAGATTTAACCATCTCAAAGTACATCCAAATTTTGATAGACCTAAATATCAAATACAATGTATTTTAAGATTCACATATCTAAAAATAACAATAGATTTTGATTAAATAAACTAATATATATTGTTCCAACGTAAATAAAGCAACAAAACAAAAGATATTGTCATAAATTGAAGAGCCCATAACACAAAAGTTTAATGAATAATTATCAAGCTTGACTTAGATACAAATCAAATGATGACATGTCTGGATATGCATTCTCCTTCTCATTGTTTGATGGTGTTCCTTTTTTTTCTTTCGTCGCATCTATCCTATTTCCCTTCGTTCTGGCTTAATCTTTGTATACTGCTTATCAATTGATATCTTTAGTCACTTCTCCCTTTCTTCTGTCATCTTTATCAACTCATCCTTAGTTGTGCTCAGCTAAAAAAGTGTATTGTATTAATAAGATACAATTTATAACTTACACAATATAATTAGACATATTGTAGTACGAGAGTATTCCTACGTGTTTTAATATAACCCTTGTTGTTGGATTGTTTTCGTCTATATTCGAGAGTCTATCTTTAGTTGAAAATTTTCCTTTAACCTATAAGTTGGTAGCACAAGAAAGTTCAAATGTACCATGGTCTAAGTTGTGAACTTGACATTCATATTTTTTTTATCTTAGTATTTTTTTTCCATTTGTTGTCTTTCATTTTTCCTTTCAAAGTTTGTTTGCACTTTTTTCATTGTGCTTGTTGTTGAACCCAATGAGGATTGACCCTGTGCATAGTAATATTTTATAAAGCACTATTTAGCTCATCAATAGAGTACTTAACACATACAACATAATCAATGCAAACACACTGGATTTTGTAACTGATGCCAAAATAATCAGATATATCCAAACATGTTGTATTCATTATGGTTTATGTATCCCTTTCACATACAACATAATCAACCAATCAACTAAGTGATCATAATAAATAGGTACAAATGTTTCACAACAAGAAGATGTGCACAACTTGATGACAATTTAACATAATAATGTAATAATAATTTGGTGACAGTATAACAACAAAAAGATGTACATAAGTCAAAGTTGGAAATGTAATGTAATCATAATTGGTAATAATTATAGCATCAGTAATCCACTATACCAATTATACCTTGTCTTCTTTCTTTTTGTTGATTTTATCATATATAATACTTTCATTGATTGACCTGATTAACTCATTTAGTTCTTCATCTGCATCCTATGTGGCCTATTACCGTTATGTATATGGTTTAGTTTCAAATATTTGTTATAAACAGTTTCAACACAATGAGTATAATTTACTTTATAAATCACCTTAAATGGTGGTTGATCTCCATCTTGCCTACTTTTGGGAGGTATTGCTTCTGATTTTGTTGATGTTTGTTGTCTACCAACTGGCCCTCCTGAGTCTTGACTCCCACTTCCAGTAACCCCTCCCTTTCCCTCACTATTGTCATCGTCGTCCCTTTTTTTTCGAAGGCCTTTCTGATGCATTGAATCCATGCTCAGGTCTTTAGCTTGATCTTTTTCTTCGTCATCTTCTTTCTTTCCCCCCATACCTTATCAAGGTGCTTCTCAATAGACATTGTCCTCTGAATTACAAATATAGTGTATTTTCAAATTTTATTTCATATACACATAAACAAAGAAGTATCTTAAAGTTTAAAGATCATGCTTACCATATATTCAGGTTTCTTTTGGGCACTTGAAGAAGTAAGTTGTTTTCTTTTGATCTCTTCAACAGTGTTGTTTAAGTTGACATGCAGTTCTTCGGACTTTTTGTTCATTTTCTCCTCCACAGTCTTGAACAATCCAATCATCTTCTTCATACTTTTTTTCATTTTTTTTTATGGGTTTGTTTAATACTCTCAACAGACTTGGCTAGTCCATCAAGTTAGCTTGTAGATGGCATGCCTCTACTAAGCGACATGTGTGAGCTACACGATCATATTTTTGGCACTTTGTAAACTTCTTTTATGCCTCTCTGAGAATTGTTTTTTCTACATCAAACAGTGTGAAGTATGGTTTGCTCATTTTGTCAGGTGTAGCGAGCATTGCGATTAGTTCAAGATGTTTCAAGAAGAAAAAAATGTTACAACTATATGTTATTATCTACATATAAAATATGTTGTGAAATGATCAGTTTCATACCATTGGTGAATCAAAGACTTTCTGTTGTAGGTCTTTCCATTTTGGCTGTGTGTTTGCTACCCAATTTATTATCCGGGCACTTCATTTAAGATCTGTGTTGTGAAGAAGTTTAATGTTGTACTAAAGGTTGGAATTACCTTGTAAGCCCAAACTAGAATCGAAAAAATGAACCCTTGTATGGATATCCCTGTTTGCCCTTTTCTACCGAAAACTTTATTCATAAAATCTAATAGGAGGTCAAAAGCAACCTTCCCCCAAGGATAACTATGAAATAATTTGTCATCATCTACCGTTAAGACATGGTACCACTCAATACTCAAAGACTCTTGTCGTGGGAATAGAAAGCTCTCTAGGAAGTATAATTTGGCCATTCGTATTCTATCCTCGTTATTCCAGTCGTGCTTATATTGAACATAGTGTTCAAATAATGCCTTGTCACCGATTTTAGGGTCTCAAAATAAATTCTTTTTAGCCTTTCCCCACCCTTTATATCTTACATCTGGTATTTCATCGTAGTTTAGGCCTGTAATCAAGGCAAATTCTCCCAATCCAAATTTAAGCACTCTACCCCCTATCAGGAAATGTAGTTGGGCGGTTGATTTTGACTTACACATACGTTGAATGAGGTGCATGTAGTTCCTCACTAAATCTAGTTGTCATCCCTAAGATTTTCTTTGATTTTATCTATTATGTTGCTTTTAGTCTGTAGGTTTATTCTCAAAGGGTCGGTCCTTCGTTGTTGGGACATCAAGTATACCGACTCTCAGTAGCGATGATTAATAATCAATAGGTTAATGACAGTCACAATAATGAAATACAACACAGTAAAATCCAATATATAAGTTAGCATGTTCCATAACTTACAAACACAGTGTAATTGCAGTAATCAATTATACATATTCCTATAATGATTGCATAACGACCAACATACTATCCCAAATTCAATGTATTCTAAATATGGCGTAATATTCAAGACTCAATCTAACATAATCAATAATCAATCCCAATATATAAATGTATTACAAATACCCTGTAATTGTAGTACAATGTAATTGCTCTATATACAAGATAATCACAACTACCCTGTAATTGTAGTACAATATAATTGCAGTAATCAATTATACATATTCCTACAGTACAAAGATCTGTATCATGTGAAATACAATATAAAATCACACATACCTCGACCTTTTCTTCCTTCATTGGTCCTTTTCCTTTTCTTATTCTGTCATCTTTTTGTTTTGTTCCCTTCTTTGGAGTTATCACCTATTTTACATTTTTGTTACAAGAATAGATAAAATACAATGAGACAAAGAGGTTGCAATTATGTAATTTATATACACTTACCTTCTTCCCTTTTTCTGTCTTCTTTTGTCCCTTCTTATTATTCATTGATTGTTGACTTTTTTCGCTTGACTCTTTTGTTGATGATCTTGACTCTTCTTTTTCTTTCGTCTCCACTTTCCATTCTTCATCTATATTGTCTTCTTTCTTTTTCTCTTCCACACTTTCTATCTTTTCTTATTCCCTCTGTTTTGATTATTAAATTAGACAATTTGGCCTATGCTTATTAATTGTATTACAACAAGTTGCAACGCTTACCTTGTCTTCCGTCTCTTCTTCACTTTCTTCTATATGTTTCGTTCTCTTTATTCGACTTAATGAAATCTACACAACGCACAACTTCAAAATAATCTATATGTATTCATTATAAAATAGGAGAACATAAAGGTTAATAAGCTCTTTACCATGCTTTTTATTCTTGGTTTTTTCTGGATGGTTGATTCTTCTTTTGGAGGGTCCTTCATCCTCCTCTTATTTGATGATTGTGGAATTTCTTTTTTGCTTACTGATCCTTTCACCATTATATGTTGTGTTTTATCCTATAATGAACCATACAGTAAGCTAGTATAACTTTGATATACTTAGAAAAACCTCAAAATAATATATATGAATACATCGTCTGAAGAGCCTGAAAGAGTTTGGACCACCGTTGACGATGGTTTTTTTGAACCAGTATATCTAGAAGACCGTAATCTGTCACTTTTTCGCATTTCTCCTTCCGCATTTTCCTTCCTCATATTTAGAGTTTCTATTATTTATAAAATAATAAACCTTTCAAAATAGAAACAAATAATACAACACAATCCTTTTTTTTTCATCCTAAAACGGGGCATAGGTGTTAGAAATTTTATCTTATATTAATAATAAAAACAAATAAATACAAACCAATTATCTCTATGTATATCATATAATTAAATAATTAAAAACAACAAAGTTTTATTCAAAATATTCTTCTATTTTGAACCTTCCAAGATTACAAAGTCGACAACAATGAGGATTTTAAATTGTTCAAAAATAAAGTCCAAAACATTCCATGCATGACAATATTCGAAGAAAAAATTGCATCAAAAGAAGAACGAATCTGATTAGAATTGAAGAAGAATGAACAGAGCAACTAACCAACTATAATGGCGATATTCGAAGAAGAAGAAGAAGAACAAACAGTAAAACTAAAGCGGCTGAAGTCAGATGTGCTTCTAAAGTGGTGCAAAAGAATGGCGATATACAAAAAAGGGGAAGAGACTTGGACTAATCGTGTTTGGCCTAGATGTGATTATGGAGAAATCTGCTAAGAAGGTAAACACATGCTTTCAAATCGTTTTCAAACTAGCTTTAGGGTTTCGAGAAAGTATACTAAGCGGTCAAAGTAATCGGTCAATGAAGAAGAAACAAACCGTACGAGAAGCAAGAACCATACAAAAACAGCTAGAGAGTAATTGGTCCTATTATTTTGGCCTAAAGCGTGTGTTAGAATTATTCCTTCGCAACAAAAACAAAAATGGAAAGTTATTGTGTCCTCCTTCGAGATATAAGCAGAAGAATTAAAAGAAAATAATAAAAACACGTGAGCGGCAGGATTCGAACCTGCGCGGGCAAAGCCCACATGATTTCTAGTCATGCCCGATAACCACTCCGGCACGCCCACACATGTGAAGTTAAGTGCTATTTATTTTGTACAATCAATTATTTTAAAATAAATGCTTTTTCTAGTTTTATAAAAATGATCCCATTAAGTCGACTTTGTTCAAGTCTTGTTTTCAATAATGGTAATCTTAAGTTCTCTCTTTCTATAAAATCAAAGAGGACTGAGGGAAATAATATAATCATTTCATTTATAATATTATTCAATCTTGTGCAGCACTAAAAATGATTAAATAAACCTAAGTTCCTTTAGTCAATTTGGCCATAAAACCCTCTAAACACAACTTTTTTTTCTATAAATAAAATAGAGCTATCAAACTTAAGTTATCACTTCTACTCCTTAAACTTTTAATTTTATATCTAAATTTTCACTTTTTGCCTAACATTTTTTAAGATATATATTGTATATAATCTATTAGACAAATTAATTGTATGTGAGTGCATAAATGTAAATTCAACTTTAAAGACATGTATTTGATGGAGTAATTATAAGAAACAAGGCAAATAAGAGGTACATTTACCTTACAACTTCTAAATTAAGCTAGCAAATTCACAAGGATCGAAAAAAACATTATAGAACCAAATATATATGTATATGTTAGTTGAATGAGCCAATAAGAGAACAAAAAGATGATACAAAAAAAAAAAGGTCTTATGTTTTGAAAAACGGTAAAATTATTGGTAAAAATAAGTGCACATTTTATAAGAAAATGTTATCATGTGTGCACTGCACAAGAAAATTAAAGTTAATATCAAACATTTTCAAACATTTTCAAACATTGAATAGATAACTTGAATACTTTTTACTTTAACATAATGTATTTGGAACTTATTAATTGGTGTGCAATTGCTTTTAGTCTGAGAGTCTTACTTTTTAAAATAATTTTCAACAAATTGTATTCTAATCACTTTTGAGTTCTTGATCATATAAATGACTATTTTTTTTTCATGTAAAATGACTTGTATTACACTGACGGTTGATATTAAAATGTTTTTAATTATCTCGACCTTTGTTGTGTTGGTTTCAACCTCAAATTGGGTAAATTTATAAATTAGAGAATCAAGGATTAGGTCATTGATAGTTTTCTTGGATAAAAATTATTAATTATTTCCCTTTATACTTAGGTTGATTCAATTCTAAATTTATTTTTAACCAAGGAATTTTAGGTAATCTTAAAGGTAAGGGATTTCTACTACCAAACCTTCGAATTAAGATTGAAGCTGTACTGTATGGATTGATTGATTAAAATGCATTAAAAGAATTAAAGTGCATTGTTTTGATTAAAAATGCATTGACAAAATTAGGTGGTGGCCAATTAACTGAAATTGTGAACATTATGTTGTCTTGTTAGTAGACTAAACTAACTCAAGACCAATCAATCTCTGGTCACCAACTTCATCCTAACAAACAGGAGACTTGTAAATGATGTCATGTCAATAGTAGCCTGATAACTCTTATTACATGCGAACTTCATCAAATGCAACTGAGAGTCCCAACTCCCTGAAAACTTCAAAGCACAAGCTCGCAACAGATCCTCCAATGTTTGGTTCAAACGTTGATTTTGACTATAAGTCTGTGGGTGAAAAGTTGTATTGAAATTTAACCTTATGCCCAAGGCGGCCTGGGGTCCTTCCAAAAAATTAGAGGTGAAACAAGCATCTTTGTAAAAAACAACTGATACAGGCACTCCATGCAATCTCACCACTTTGTTCAAGTACAATTGTGCCCACTTTTTTGTTGTATAAGTAGTTATTTTAGGGATAAATGTGCTAACTTAGTGAGCCTATCCACAATGACCCATATCACTATGTGATCCTTTACGGTTTTAGGCAGACCTATAATGAAATCCATCGACACATTTTACCATTTCCATTATGGTACATTTAAAGGTTACAATAAATCTGCTAGCCTCTATCTTGGTGCTTTCACTTACTGACACACCAAACATTTAATAACAAATTCTGCCGCTTCTCTCATCATAATGGGCCACCAGTAAAGCTATTTTAAGTCATAGTACATCTTAATACAACTAGGATGCATAGAAAATGAAAAACTATAAGCTTTAGTCAATAAATCTTTCTTAACTTCATCTCTCCTATCAGTCATAAACGTCTCTTAAACATGAGACCATCATCTTAGGATATCAAAAATTCATCAACTTGCCATGCTTCTGCTAGGTGGCACTTTTTACTTAGATAAGGATCATTACGTTGAGCATCAATAATTCTTTGTCTCAAGGTTAGTTGCATTGTCAACTAGGCCAACTGTGAGGCAACTTCCCCCACTACAACTGTAATTTTTGCTCATTCAAAATCTTGGTGCAGCTAAGTTTTTCTGGTAATAAGAGATGTTGAGGAATGAAACCTTCCTGTTAAGAGGAGCAACTACCATATTAGCCTTACCTAGATGGTACAAGATCTCATAATCATAGTCTTTAACCAACTCAAGCCACCTATGCTATCTCATGTTCAACTCCTTCTAGATGAACAAGTATTTCAAACTTTCTTGGTCTATAAATGTATCCTTTCCTTATAAATAGTGCCTCCAAATCTTTACTGCAAAAAACACTACTGCTAACTCCAGATCATGTTTAGGGTAATTCTGCTTATGATTCTTCAACTGACCAGAAGCATAAGAAACCACCTTACTTTGTTGCATCAAAACACAACCCAATCCTTTTTCTTAGAGGCATCACTATAAATTACAAAACTTCCAGAACCATCTGGTATAGTAAGGACTAGGGTAGTAACAAGTTTCTACTTAAGATTCTGAGAACTATCTTCACAAGCTTTGCTTCAAAAAAACGGAGTCCCCTTTCTGGTCAATTGAGTCAAAGGAGTGGCTATATAAGAGAAATCTTCCATTAATCATTAATAATATATAGTCTACTAAACTAAAAAAGCTACGAACTTCACTAACTATAAAAGGTCAAGGCCAACTGGTAACAACTTCAATTTTTGTTGGGTACATAGAAACTTCATCTCTACACACCACATGACCAATAAAAGACACATGCTTCAGCAAAAACTTACACTTCGAAAACTTTGCTTGCAACTTGTTTACTCGAAGAGTTTCTAAAATCACTCGTAAATGCTTCTCATGTTTTGCTATCTTGGAGTAAACCAAGATGCCATCAATAAATACTATCACAAAAGTGTCTAAGAAATCCTTGAACACTTTGTTCATTAGATCTATAAATACTACAGAAGAATTTGTCAATTCAAAAGACATCACAATGAACTAACAATGTCCGTATCTAGAACGAAATGTGATCTTTAAATATTACTGTCTTTGATCCTCAACTGGTGGTATCCCAATCAAAGATCAATCTTAGAAAACATTGTAGCTCTTTGCAAATGGTCAAATTAACCAAGACATAAATGTAACAACCATTCTTCTTCTTGACAAACAATACTGGTGCACTCCAAGGTGACACACTCGTTCTAATAAAGCCTTTGTTAAGCAATTTCTACCATTGTAGTTTAAACTCTTTCAACTCTACTAGGACCATTATGTATGGAGCTTTATATATAGGAATGACGCCTGACTTTAACTCAATTGCGAAGTCAATCTCTCTGTGTGGTGGAAAACCTAGAAGTTCCTCTGAAAAATATCTAGATAGTCTCTCACCACTAGTTCTGCTGCCAAGAAAACCTCAACTTTTGTGGTGCCTACTACACTAGCCAAGATACTTCAAGTACCCAAATTAAGCAACTTGTTGGATTTCATTCTCAAAATTACTTTGGGCAAGACCATAATCCTGACCCCTTTATACTTGAATTAACCTCTGTTGGATGATTAAAAACTACCTCTTTGTGGAAACAATCTATACTAACATGATTAGCAACTAGTCAATCCATGCCTAGTATTACATCCAAAGTCACCCGTGCCTAGAACTATCAGGGTTACATCTAATATATGGTTTGCTATCTCTATACGACATGCTTTTATCTTTTCATCTGCAAAAAGTTTTCTCTAGATGGAGTAGACATTAATAAACAATAAACAAGAGCTCTACTTCTAAACATGCATGCTTTAGAAACATTAATCATATAAATGAGTGAGAAGACCCAAAGTTGAATAAACCAATGCATAGTCTCTTAAGATTGGAAGAGTATATGTCACCACTATGATTGCTCTCTCGGCCTCTCGTCGATTAGTGGCAAAAAACCTACCTTGTTGGGATGTACTACCCTGATGCTTAGTAGTCCCAGTAGATCCATCAGGGCATCTGTCAGTTGTGTGTCCCTCTTGTTTGCATTTGAAGTAAACCCTAGTCCTAGATAAACAATGACCTGAATGGTACTTCCCTTAAGTATTGCAATAAGGTCCCTCTCTTAGAGCTCCACTTTCTTCAACAAACTCTTGTTGATACTGGCGAAGTGTCTCACCTGACATCAGGTTTCTCTATGAAACTTCATTAGGCTTCTACTCAACCTTTCTCTTCTAATGTGAGGATAGTCTTTTCCTTAATGGCTACAATTGGTCATCATTTTCCTAAACACATGTCCACTGCAAGATGGAGTGCGTCAGCTTGGGTGGCTCGCTTGAAGGCTCGAACAAAATCTTAAAAATCCTTCCTCATACCTCTAACAAACCTCTCAACTCTGGCAAGCAGAGTCTCAACCCATTTCAAGAGTAAGATAGGATAACACATCAAACTCCTGGTCATACTTCTCAACTGTCATCTGGCCTTGCTTTACGTATATGTGTAGCCACCTATTTTTATCCTACACACATATATATTTTTTTAAATACTAATATTAGTAATAATTGCTAAATTATTTATTTATTTATTTACTTTTAAAAAGGTAAAAAAATTAATAATAACATAATATCTTATGATATTTCATTCTTATCATTTTAGGAAACAAAAATAAATCAATTTATTTTTAAAAAAATCTTTTAATACCATATTTGTACTATTTTAAGAAACAAATTCATTTCTTTTTTCTTAATTTGAAATAAAATAACAAACTTGTTTTTGAAAATAAAATAACAAACTTGTTATCTGTTTTTTTCCTTTTGCCATAAACATTAAATTTTTTTATTCAATTAGCAATGTGCATTAGTGGTTTCACGTGTTATTATTATTATTATTATTATTTGGGAGTAATTTTAAATTTTCTCAATTATTATTACTATTTTCATTTGTTTATTATATTTTAATAACATAGTTTGTTAATATATGAGTTTTTTTAAAAAATATTGAAAATTGGAAAAAAATATGTATAATTGGATTAAGAAATAATTAAATTAAATTTTAAAAAATGAATTTAATAAAAAAAATCGAAGATCGAACATTGAGATATTTAAATATATATAAAGAAAAAAAGAAAAAAAAATAATTTAATAAAGAAATATATTTTTAGAATTTGTATGTTTAATATATACATAAATAATGAAAAAAAGTAGAATGTGTGGGACCCATGCATAATAATATATATAAATAATGAGAAAATAAGAAATTGTGGGGTCTAGTGTAATATATATATATATAATAAGGTAAAAAATAGAATATGTGAGATCTACTGCATGAAAGTCGTGGAAAAGGTGCACGACTTCACCTAAAATCATCTATTTTTGTCAATAGTTTTGCATTCACTCTATTTTTAACATATGTTTCAAATTTTACATTATTTTTTTAAAAAGTTCATATATACATGAAAAATGATCAAAAATAGCAAAATGAACAAACTATTTCACTTTATGCTAAAATTAAGTGTAATTGGTTTTTGTCCATTAGTGATTTTTTTACATAAAATGTAAATAGTTTGTATTTTTATGAAAAAACTTTTATATATATATATATTCTCCTTTCCCTAGTTTAACTCTTATTTTTCAACCATTGTAATTATATTCCAACATACAATTATCTTTATTTTTTACCATTAATTATGTATATACATATACATATAATTAATAATATTTTTACCAAAAACCAAACATTTTAATTAAATATACATATATTATTAATTTCAAATCCACCCAATCAATTCAGCTTCATACTCAATTCAAAAAAACAACACCCAATCATAACTCAACTAAACTAAGATAATTAAATTAGAAATCACCATAACGTTAGTGTTACGATAGTTTTCTAATAATTTTATTAAACTACTTTGTAAGAATTTCAATAAATATTAATAATAATTTAACAATAAACATTAAATCTATCACAAATTTTTATGTACGAACCAAATTTTTACTGTCTAAATTCTAGAGACTAAATTATCACACAATTAAAAAATACATAACATAGATTTCAAATCTCGTATCAAACATTGTTATTCTTGTTATTATTATTTATTGAGAGAGAGTAGATTGTTACTTATGCAAGGATGAAAACTAATTTTTTAACTTTTGATGGTATCTTTAGAATAATTTTTTTTTATATATAATTAATGATCTCACTATCAACTTTAATTTTAAAAAGAGAAAAATATTTAAAGCATCTAATTGGTACCAATTTACTTGTTGTTCCATTTTGTGGAGAACAAAGTGAGCATAAAATGGAGGGGACAACTTTTGTGTATGGAGAATTCAAAGTGAGTGCAAACTCGCAATCATTATGAAAAAGCCAAAGTGATCTTTACAACTTTTAATTTACTTTTTTGGTTTAGTAGGACTACTTTTATACCTATCCTTTCTTTCTTTTTCAACTATAAACATGCTAACATACGTCTCATTCTCTATTTTTATAACTTTTCAGCGTCACGTTTCATTCCATTTTTGTAACTTTCAAGGTAAGCGTTTAAAAGGCGTAGCGTGAATTATTATAGTTTGTCAACTATATATTATTATAGTATATTTGATGTAGAAAGTATTATAGTCTCTTATTTGAGATGCAAAATATTATAGGTTGAGTTATTATAGTATATGTTTAAGGTGAAAATTATTATAATCTAAATTATAGTAATTCGTAAAATAATTTTCGGTTTTCTTACATCGTGTTTTTTTATTTGGAATATTATTTTGTGTCAATATATTTAGGTACATGAAATACTATTTTTGGAATAAAACATAGTTCTAAACTATCCCTTCCACCGTGCAGTGATGAATTTAGTATAGTTACAGGAGTCTTAACCTTCTTCTACTTTATTGTCTTTATATAATATATATAAAAAAAAATTATTTAAATTTTAATAGTTTATAATTAAAATTATAACAATGTGTGTGTAAATTTATAATTATACACTCTTTCCCACCTCAATTAAAACTACTACGCTTATTTAACTTTATTCATTTTATTGTTTTTTTTGCTTTTTAATTTTTTCAACTTCTAACTTTTTAATTTTTTTTCAATTTTTTATTGCTTCTTCTTCCACATTTTCTTGGACATCTTCTCATAGCTTGTGAGTTAAGATTTCTTTTTTCTTTTTAAGTTTCTTATTTTATTTATATGCATTCGTTTTAATATTTAAAATCATTTTTATTTTTTTTTTGTAGTTAAGAATATATCATTCTTATTTTTTGTAGTTAAGATTTCTTTTTTCTTTTTAAGTTTGTTATTTTATTTATATGCATTCGTTTTAATATTTAAAATCATTCTTATTTTTTGTGTTTAGTTTTCAAAATTTCTTCTTCAACTTCTTATTGGCTTCTTCTTCTAATGTATGAGATAAGTTGTGTAATTTATTTTCTTTTCTCAGTTGAAGTTTGTTATTTTATTTTTATCGATTTGGTTTTTATATTTCAAATAATTTTTATTTTTTTGTATTAGTTCATTTCTTTTATAACTATTTTATTAATTCTTAAAATAATGAAGTTTTATGTATCAATTTCAAAATATAAAATATGATAGAGGACAATTGTGATGTACGAAAGTCAGTGAATTTATTAATTTTTAGAACCACTCACTTATAAATTATTTTGACTGAACTATAAGGCCACTGTCAATAAATTTTCTAGATTTGTGACTGTCAATTTGTACATATTAGTCTATTACTACGCAGGATGCACCTGTCATAACATTTTATAATATAACTTTTTAGATTTTATTAATTATGTTATTTATTTAATAAATTTAATATTATCTACACATGTGATATTTAAATTGTACTAGGATTCAAAACAATGACTTTAGTCACTTTAATTAGTTTGAAATTGATAATTAAGATAAATTAGTAATTTAATATTGAATTCAACTATTGAAAATTTATAGTTTTTTTGTAAAATAATATATTGAAAGAATAAAATAATTATAAAGTTTTGAATTTTTATTTTTCTAATTTTGAAGTTTAAAAGATAATCGTAGATCTGAGCCAATTAAATTACCAATGAAAGAAAATTTAAAAAATGTTATTAAACTAAATTAGAGAATTTCATCCATATAACCTAAATAATTTAACTTAATTACACAACTCCAGCTTAATGAACTATTTTTTTCAGCTCTCCCTATATATATATATATTAGTAACAAAAGTGGCTTATTTGATAGATATATGACAGTATGTATCTACTAAAAAAACATTAATTTTAAATAAAGAACATACAAAAATAATTTTAAAAAGGTAACTTAATAATAATAATAATTTAGATTAAACTCGAAAAGAAAGAAACGATAAAAACTTCTTAAAATAAGAACACAAACGTGTTTTATAACTTTTCAAAGAAAAGTATTTGTATATACACATTTATTTGGTTTGTTATATATACTAAACAATATTTTTATTAAAATTTTCTCAAGATTGATACGTGGCAACGGTAGAAAATCAAGAGTTGATATATGGTGATCAAAGATTGACCGACAACTATTATCAAGACGGTGTTTAAAAGTTGGTTGACGAAATTTCCAACTTTTGAAACAAATATCCCTTAGGGTTAAGAAATATAGTAAGGACATATGAGTTATTTTAAATCCTAGTTCTAATCTCCAACAAAAATTAAACATTACCCCAACAAGGGGTGGACTATTATAGCTTACTCCACTCCACCCGTAGTTTCAAACATGTCCCTAAATGTTAGAATGTTTTTAGTACCCCATTTTGGGAGGGAGAACTAAATCTTTCAGTTTTAGAATAGAAGATCATGTCATTTATCACTAAGTTAGATTCACTTTGACTGAAATAATTGAACTTTAAAGTTTATAAAACGCTTATAATTAATAAACTTATTGATTTTTTTTATTACATTGCATTTTTTACTTCTATCATTTGAAGATAGTTAGAATTTAATTCTCATAGTTTTAAAAGCTAAAGTTTAGTCAATAAGGTTTGATAAAGCTAAACTAAATTTTAATTTTCTCGAAACTATAGAAATAAAATTTACAATTTAACCTTTGTTTTTTTGTACAGTTTTTAGCAACGTTCTCAAAATCCAAACTAAGTTTTGAAAATCAATTAGTTTTTTTTCGAAAGTTGAATTAAAATGTTTAAGAAATCGAAATAGATAGTTTAGATCATTATTATCTTTTCTTACAAAATAATTAAACTAACTTTTTAGACTATTACTTTTACATCAAAGAAAAGACGAAAGCAAAAGGATTGTAGAACAAAGTTCACAAATCAAACAAAAAGCTATTTCTTTTTGACAAAAAGAAAAGAAAAGAAAAGTAAAAAAAAAGAAAAGGTAATGGTCCAAAAGCATTAAGAAAAGCTTTATTTTCTATTGAAGAAAGAAATAGTATTTATTTTGAAGAAATAGTCATGTAGCATGATGTTGTGTGAATGGATGGGCTTAACAATGTCAACCATATAATATGTTGGAATGAGAAAGGGTTGGATATCATAAAGCAAAATGTTGAAAGAAAAAGAAAAGGAATTGTTTTGTTTGGTTTATATCATTATTTGAAAGGATATATACATCCACACCAATGCATACTTTTCTGGCATATAAGAAATAAATAACATTCAACTTGGAGATAAGTTTTTCTTTTTTAGTCTCAATTTTAGAATCTTCATTGAATCTTTGTGGGCTATCTCTTCAATTTGGGACCCTCTCCACTAACATTAGATTAGTGGAATCTTTCCTCATTACATTACATGTGATGCCTCCACTCAACTATAACTCCATCTAACATCTCTAATAATTTGACTTTCTTAGTGGATGAGACATTAATTAACATCACAAATTTTATGGCCATATTCAAGTTTATTACAATTTAGAAAAGTCGAACTTGAAAAAATAAGTGAAATAATGATATATAAATCGTTTTCAATGGTGTACGTGTAATATTAAGAAAAGTTAAAGTACAAAGTTTTTATTTTTTTACTTTTTGGTTAAAATTGATTGAAACTATCTTGATATGTTCAAAATGAAAGGTGTACATAACACTAATGACAATATTAATCACATAAAGTAACGTGGTATGTGGTGTGCTATAGCCTTAATTATGTGGATGGATTTTAACGATAGTTTAAGATACCATAAATGATAATAATGATTTTAGCTTTTTATATTGTCAATAAAATGAAGGAAAATTTTCAAATGTAGAAAAAGAAATTGAAACTATACACGTAACTAGTAAGTATAGCAAAATCTATCGAATTCTCTCTAAAATATTTTATTATTATTTCTTTTTTGGTGTATTTAGTAAATAGTTTTAAATTTTTTTGTCAAGATAAACAAGATTTTTTCTAAAATTCACAATACAATCACTGAAAAAATAATAATATCAATAATAAGGATACACTTGCTAACTTTTACAATCATGAACTTGGAAATTGTTTTAAAAAAACTTTTTTTTTTTTTTTTGTAAATAAGGATATCAAAATTGAAAGAACAGGAGTGTATTTGTTGGACTTTTTAGAAATAAAACTTTGAATATTTCAAAGTAAGAGATTTAGAAACATTTAATTGCAAAAAATAAATTAAAAATATGTTACAAAGTTGGAATTAAATTAGGAGTTTAGTTATTGAAATTTTAAATGTGGGCATCAATGGTCCTCTTCAACTTTAATTTTGCATCTAATGGTTGGTGAAAATAGTCCTTTTCATTTTAATTTTAAATATTTCTCTCGGTGGTATGTTTCAATAATTTGAGTGTTGGAATTGTTGGTCGCGAAATTGAAAATAACTTTTAACTTATCTTTGTGGTCATCGTTCGTCTTGAAAAGAAAATTTCAATCTTCAAAACCTACTGGTCTTCAAACGCCATAATTTCTATATGTTTTTTATTATTTTAATTTTTTTTTAATCTTCTAGGTGTCTTTTAAGTCTTCAAGAGTTGTTACAGAGAGTCCAATATTTTGAATGACCAGTTTTGTGGTTTTCTAAAAGTCATAGATCTCATACATACATGTCTTTGTTCAGCTAAAGATCAGCTTCCATAGCATGCATATGGTGACCTTAGGCTTAGGTTTAAATGCCTCTTGGGGCCCTAACTCTTTTGGTCTTGGACTTTGGCTTCTAAATTAAAGAAAAATTCAATCATGTTTTTGACTTAAACAACAAATTGTTATTTTATGTTCATCATCTTAGTTTTGTTAATCTCATTTACTAAATGTCTAATATTTTGTAGAGACTATATGAGCAACTTTTAAGTCGAGCCTTCTTTTCGATATTATATTGTTTCTAAATTTTTGGTTATAATGTCAAGATTTGCAGCTAAAGTTAATGTTTATGAGTCAAGAGTCGATTGAAGTCCAATTTTGAGATTGTGAGACATTTTTGTTTTATTCTTCTATTATTTCTTTATCTTTACGAACATTGTATTGTTTGCTTATGTGTAGTTTTTCCGTGCATAAATTTGTGATGAACAAAAGCTTGATTTCAGTGAGAACGGAAGAATTTTTGTTGGAAGAGTATTAGAGAGAATGTGTAGGCCAAAGTGTTCTATGAAGACTCCCATGAGCCCTATTCATATAACTTTATGAGTACTTGTAATCATATTAGAAAAGTCCTTTGTAGAGAATTTTAAATCAATTATTTAATTATCTCCTGCAAAAATCTTTTAATTTGAATCTCATTCAAACCAAATAATTAATTATTTGAATCCAATTTAAATTACCTAATTAATTCTTCCTCCAAATATTTGAATCAAATCTTATTTAAATTAAATAATTTAATTATATGCGTTCCATCCAAATAATTAATTATTTGAACTTTATTAAAATAAATTTATTCCCCCATTATTTATTTAATTCAAATCTTATTCAAAATTAAATAATTTATTTGGATTTCATTTCAAATTAAATAATTCTCCATATTAATTTGAGTCTTATTCGAATAAACTTTATAAAAGAATCATGTAATTACTTGTATCCAAGACAATAACTTTTTCGTTAGAATTTGAACACTTAAGATTTCTCTTTCAATTATTAATTGCTTCTTGTTGGTACGTGGTTAACTAAACGATCTTATAACTTACCAATTATAAAATCTTGTGATCCAAGATTAATTAGTTAAACTTTTTAATTAAATTAACCTTTATTTATTAATTACGTACTGGACAAATCGCTATACATTCACAGTTGAACTCGTATGCACTATAGGACAAGTTGTGTCCATGGTTATAAATTGTATAACAAGTTAATCTTTCAAGAGTTGTTCATAATTACAACCATGTAAAAAGTTTGTTCTACCCTTGCAATTACCACTTTTCCTTAAATAACCACTAGTTCCCCTAATGAATAATTTGCTTATGGTCCAACTATAAATGAAGACTCTCTCGAGCCAATGAGAGGGCAGGTTCCCTTGTTCATGACCTGAAATCAGCATATTTAAGAGAACTATTCACTTACTTTTCCTTATGCGAGAAGAAAGTGAATTCTATCTTATCAATTTATGTTTTTAGCTCTCTATTTAAACAAGTCTTCAAAATTGTAGGTTTATCGAGTCGACAACTTGGACTACTCTCTCACCCATGCAAAACAAAAGACTGACCTCATAGATGTGAGTTTCATAAAACACTCAAAATTAAGATCGACTTGCTTACGATCATCCTATCAAATACTTAATCTCATCCATCAACAAAAAAATTATAAATGTAGATTAGATATTTCGTAGTCTGGTTTTATACAAACCCTTGGTATATGATACCTCGACTCACATGTCTCCACTTGAACAATTTGGAACATACCATTTGTAATTATTACAAAGTTGATTGTATTCATAATGTCACCAAGTTAGGATACCTAATACAATCCATATACTATAGACCTTTAGGTTATTTCTTAAATACGATCCATCTTGTATGTCCACTACGTATTATTTAAGATTACATGTAATAATATTAATTTTTTTTTGTTAATAGATCAATTAATATTACATAGTCAATAATTGAATTAATCCACTAATAAATTAGGAGGTATACGACACTAATCCAACACTTCCTTGGTACAAAGAGAACATATATATATATATATATATGTATGTATATATATAATATTTAGCATAAAATTACCTAAAAATTTATGCATCAAACATGATAATATTTTTCTAGTATCATTAGTTTAAAGGACTATGACACTGAAGAGATAGAAATAGACATATAAAAAACAACTCCAAATTAACATGAATGTGACAAAGACTAAAATATCATATAAACCGAAAAGAACAAAATGTCGGTTCAAACCTTCATATCTATAAAATGTGAAAAGTCCAAAGATTATAAAGATTAAATTTGACCAAAAAAAATTCAAACTTAGAAAATAACGTACATATAATAAGTGCGTTAACTACCAATTCAAGTTTCAAAGAAAAAGAAAAGTAGTTGAAATGAGTTTTTGGTTGCTACAAATATAATCAAATCAACTTATATAATAATACAAGATACTTTATACTCCAAAACACTTTCTTAGCAAAGCAAGTCACCAAAAATGAAAAATAATCCACAGGGGCACTAAAGGGTCCATTAAATATGTTGAAAAAAATTGGAATATTTGTTTTGTTTTGTTTGGTTGAGATTATTTGAAAGGATACATACGCTAATACCGTTTTTTAATTTTAGAATCTTTATTGAATATACACTTAGGGACCCTCTTGGCTGACATTAGATTACTGGAATCTTTTCTCATTATGTGTGATGTGTCCATTCAACTACTAAAACTCATCATCCAACGTGTCTAATAATTTGTCCTAATAATGAGTAGATGAGACATTAATTATTATCTTAAATTTCATGGTCAACTCTTACAACTTGCACTTATGAATAGTCAAAACTTAAGAAAATAAATTTATTGTGGTCATGATGATATGGGTATACTAAGATTATACCAAATACTCTTCAACTTTGAGAAAGAGGAGATTTTCTTTTGAACCGGTCGTAAAATCGTGAGTCCTCTTTCTTTATGTAAGCTAAGTTAAGATAAGTGTATCATGATAAAGTATCAAGCAAACAAGAGAGGACATCTATATAATTTTTCTTCTTTCTTTAATGCATTGAAACATTCACTGCAATCATACTTTCCATTCATGCATTCAATCATTAATAAAATTCCACAAATCACAAACCCGAGAAGGCTCAAGGGCTATCCATAATGCAAGCACCAAGTATGAAAGAAATGTTCACTTTATCATATGCGCTCTAAGCTAAAATAATGGCCAAGAATTTAAAAATACCCTAAAAGTGTGCAAACACATATGCAAACGAGCTAAACCTACCACCACCAACTTTAAAAGCATGATTTTTCCTTGAAGCATTAGATGAAAATGAGAAGTACAAGAACAAAATAGGAAAACAGAGAATGCTAAACACATATACAAAATGCTTACTCTGTTGGGTTGGGCTGGGCTTGCTAATTTGAAGCCTGGACTTCATCTTTTATGTATTTATCATGTGAATCAAAATGCATTCAAATTTCTATCAAATCATTTGCAAACTAAAAACTAAACTATAAAGCTTAGAAGAAACTAAAAGAAAATGTGAAAATTAAATGCTAGAAAGCAGTAAGTTTTGAACCGTTTGGCTACCTCTAGGAAGGACAAAGTTTTAACGTTGGTTACTCGACTGTGTTCTCGTTTTGGACTCTAAGTGTAAGAGGGGAGAAACAGAACCAAAGTACCAAATGTTTCCCCCTCATGAGTATAAACTTTTAGTTTATGTCCATTAATTTTGAGAAAAAAATTTGTGTCTACATTTTTTATGTCCACTGTACCAAAGGAAGGGAGACACTTTAGTAATCACAAAGGATCTAACCATTTTGATTTCAACTTGTCAAGCATGATTTTTATTGAAGAATCGAAAAGAAACACTTTTTGTCCTACCTCAAATTTCTTTCTTAAAAGCTTACTATCATGGAAGAGGTTAGATTTATCTTTATAAATTCTAGAACTTTCATCAGTATCTAGCCTCAATTATTCAAGTTCTTGTAAGTCTAACATTCTTTTTGTGCACTGGCTTTTTCTAGAGATATGTTGCATTGCTTGACAATCCAATATGCTTTATGTTCAATTTCAATCCGGAGGTGGCACGACTTACCATACACAAGCTTCAAAGGTGTGGTGCCAAATGATGTTTTTGTCGGACTTATTTCACTTGAAGCCCAACCCATTAGGTTTATTTCATTATGAAATTAACTAATGGGCAAGAAATGAAAAAGATGTGAGTGTCGGCAATACAGTGGAAAAGAAAGAAAAAGAAAATCTTTGTGTGGTTCGTATTTCAGCCTTTTGGGGATTGATTCGTGGTTCGATCAAGCTGAAATTTTGACCGTGTATTCTTGGCAGGAGATTCTTCATTCTGGACGGTGGAGATTTTGTTTGGAGCTATCTACAGTTAGGTTCTAGTTGATGGTTGGCTACCACATATTGTAAGATCTTTCTTTTTTCTTTCATTGTTATTGTTGTTTGTTGTTGGGATTGTTACTCTCGAGATACTTGTCTCTAGTTATGACTAGGGAGAACTTTGTTGTACCCATTAAAGATTATAGTGGAGATTTTGACTTCGGTCTGTGGTTTTTTACTCCTCACGTTGAGGAGGTTTTTCCACGTTAAATTCGTTGTATTCATATGCTTTGATTATTATTATTGTTGTTGTTGAGTAGTATTTTATAAGGTTCACACAAGAGTGGGATAATTGATCCAAGTCAAACGTGTTTATCCCAACAAAGTGGTATCAAAGCGTTGGTTAATTAATTGAGAATTAATTGGAATTACCTTGTGTTGAATATGGATACTAGTTCAGCTAAGATGGTTACCCTTAGTGGGTCAAATTATCAAGTATGAAAAAGAAAAATGGAAGACATATTGTATGTAAATGAGTTGCACCTTCATGTTTTTTCTGATGAGAAGCCTGATGACAAAACTGATAAAGAATGAGAATTATGGCATAGGAAAGTGTGTGGGTTTATGAGGCTATGGGTAGAAGATAACTTTCTAAACCATATTTGCGAAGAAACTCATGCGCGAACTATGTGGAATAAGCTTGAATCGCTATGTGCCCCTAAAACTGGTAATAATAAAATGTTTCTAATTAAACAGATGATGGAGTTAAAGTATCGAGATAGAGCGCCTATGTTAGATCACTGGAATACAGTTCAAGGTATTTTGAATAAGTTATCTTGAATAAATATCATGTTTGAGGATGAGATACATGGGTTATGGGTGCTTGGTACATTGTCGAACTCGTGGGAAATATTTAGAACTTCCTTATCGAACTCAACCCCAAATGGTGTACTAAGTATGGACGTAGTAAAAAGTAGCGTGTTGAACGAGGAGATAAGAAGAAAGTCTCAAAGTTCTTCACAGTCAGATGCTCTAGTTACTGAAAAGAGGGGGATGAGTAAAAGTAAGGGTCCGAGAGGTAATAACAGAAGCAAAAGCAAGAGTGACCGGTTTGCAAATGTTGAGTGTCACTATTGCCATGAAAAAGGGCATATAAAGAAGTATTGTCAAAAATTGAAAATAGACAGTAAAAATCATAAGGGCAAGGAAAAGAAGAATGACGATGATAGTGATGCTGATACAACCATTGTAGCCACTGAAGATTTTTACATCTTGTTTGATGGTGATGTTGTAAATCTTGCCACACAATAGAGCAGTTGGGTGATTTATAGTGGTGCATCAGTTCATGCTACTTCGAAAAGGGAACTTTTTGCATCCTATACTCCTGATGATTTTGGCAGTGTTAGGATGGGTAATGACGGATCAACAAATACAGTTGGCATCAGAGATATACACTTGAAGAACATAAATGGTTCTAGGCTGATTTTGAAAAATGTGAAACATATTCCTGATATTCGCAAGAACCTAATTTCTACAGGTAAGCTTGATGACAAAGGTTTCTACAATATCTTTGACAATGGCATATGGAAGCTTACTAAAGGTTCAATGGTTATAGCAAACAGACAAAAATTTTCTTCACTGTGCTACATGGATACAAAAATCATGGATTTTGATATAAATACAATGAATGATGAAGCAAAGGTTGAGCTTTGGCATAAAAGACTTAGTCATATAAGTGAGAAGGGTTTAAAGATTTTAACCAAGAAAAATCATCTTCTTGATTTAAAGAGTACACCTCTAAAACAGTGTCCTCATTGTTTGGCAGGAAATAGACGAGAGTTACCTTTAAATCATCTCAACATTCAAGGAAGCCAAATGTACTAGAGTTGGTACATTTTGATGTGTGTGGTCCCATGAAAACAAAGTCTCTTGGGGGTGCTTTGTATTTTGTGACATTTACTGATGATCATTCAAGGAAAATATGAGTTTACACATTGAAGACTAAAGATCAAGTGTTGCAAGCGTTTAAATAGTTTCATGCCTTTGTTGAGAGAGAAACTGGTGAAAAGCTCAAGTGTGTTAGAACTAATAATGGAGGTGAGTATTGTGGACCTTTTGATGAATATTGTAGAAATCGTGGCATTCGACATCAAAAGACACCTCCTAAGACCCCGCAGTTAAATGGGATAGCTGAAAAATTGAACAGAACATTGGTTGAGAGAGTGAGATGCTTATTATCTGAATCACAGTTGCCAAAGTCATTTTGATGCGAAGCTTTAAATACAGTTGTACATGTTTTGAATCTCACACCATGTGTTCCATTGGGATCAGAAGTTCCAAACAGAAAATGGTCAGGTAAGGATATATCTTACAGTCACCTACGTGTCTTTGGTTGTAAAGCTTTTGTTCATGTACCTAAAGATGAAAGTTCAAAGAATGATGCAAAAACCAAAGCATGTGTGTTTCTTGGTTATGGCCAAAATGAGTTTGGTTATAAATTATATGATCCAGCTAAGAAAAAGCTTATAAGAAGTCGAGATGTTGTATTTGTTGAAGACCAAACAATAGCAGACATTGAGAAAATAGATGAACCAGAGTCTAAGCATAGTGATAATTTAATTGATTTGAGTTTAACCTCTTTGACACAGACTTCTACACAGATAGAAGATGAGGTTCAAAATGAACAGTTTTTTGATACAGATGAGAGTTCTGAGTAGGTTGGGACAAAGGATAGTGTTCAAGAACAGTTAACTGAAACAGTTGTTCCTATAGATGTTTCACTGAGGAGATCTGTTAGAGATCGACGTCCGTCAACAAGATACTCATTAGATGAATATCTGCTATTGACTGATAGAGGAGAACCTGAGAGTTATGAAGAGGTTATAGAGGATGAGCACAAAATGAGTGGAACGATGCAATGAAAGATGAGATGGAGTCTTTACATGCAAACCACACTTTTGAGCTTGTTAAGTTGCCTAAAGGAAAAACTGCACTGAACAATAAGTGGGTTTACAGAATTAAACATGAAGAACATACCTCAAAGCCACGTTACAAAGCAAGATTAGTTATCAAAGGGTTCAGTCAGAAGAAATGTATCGACTTTGATGAAAATTTTCCTCCAGTTGTCAAGATGTCCTTGATACATGTTGTTATGGGTTTGGCAGCCAGTCTTAACTTAGAGGTTGGGCAGATGGGTGTTAAGACTGCATTTCTTCATAGGGATTTAGACAAAGAAATCTATATGGAACAACCAGAGGGTTTTGAGCAGAAAGGAAAAGAGCATCTAGTGTCTAAATTGAAGAAAACTCTCTATGGGTTGAAACAAGCACCAAGACAGTGGTACAAGAAATTTGAGTCAGTTATGGGGGAGCAAGGCTACAGAAAAACTACTTCTGATCACTGTGTTTTTGTCCATAAATTTTCTGATGATGATTTTGTTATATTATTACTCTATATTGATGATATCTTGATTGTTGGCGAGAATGTTTCAAGAATTTATAACTTGAAGAAACAGTTGAGCAAATCCTTTGCCATGAAGGATTTAGGGCCAGCAAAGAAAGTTCTTGGAATTCGAATAGTTCGAGACAAAGCATCCAAGAAGTTATACATGTCACATGAGCAATACATAGAGAAAGTATTTGAACGTTTCAAGATGAGTAATGCAAAATCAGTTAGTTCCCCTTTACCTAGTCACTTCAAACTAATTAGTAAACATAGCCCTTCTACAGATAAAGAGAAGGAGGATATGAGTAAGGTTCCGTATGCTTCAGCAGTTGGAAGCCTAATGTATGTCATGATATGTACTAGACCTGATATTGTTCATGTTGTTGGTTTTAGTCATTTTATGTCTAATCTAGGAAAACAACATTGGGAGGCAGTCAAGTGCATCATGAGATATTTGAGATGTACTTCCAGTTTGAAACTCACATTTGGGGATGAAAAGTCAGTACTTGTTGGATATACTAATTCAGATATGACAGTGGACTTTGACAGCAGAAAGTCTACTTCTGGTTACTTGATGACATTTGCAGGTGGTGCAGTGTCCTGGCAGTCAAGGTTGCAGAAATGTGTTGCCCTTTCTACAACTGAAGCAGAGTATATTGCAGTAGCAGAAGCAAATAAAGAGATGTTGTGGATGAAGTGCTTTGTACAAGAGCTTAGCTTCAAGCAACAACGGTATGTGATATACTATGACAATCAGAGTGTTATTCACCTTGGTAAGAATGATTCATTTCATTCCAGAACAAAGCATATTGATGTGAGATATCACTGGCTTAGAGATGCTTTAAATGATAAATTATTTGAGCTTGAGAAGATACACACTGATCATAATGGATCTGATATGTTGACAAAAAATCTACCAAGATCGAAGCTTGAGTTTTGTCGTTCCACAGTAGGAATGACAAATTCATCCTCAAAGTGAAATAGGGGATGTCACGACGTGATCGCTATGCGGAGCGACCGACCTCTCCATTTATTTAATTTTAATAAATTCATGAAAAACACTACTCAGTCTCATTTAAAATATGAAATGTGTTTATTTAAAAACAATCTATTAATTAAATTTCAAACGGAAAAATTTCATGTATTCATGTAATTTAAATTATAAAATCCATAAAAAACAATATTTTTCTCCAATTTACATTTTTATATTTAAATTGGAAAATAAATAATAACAATGACAAAACATTATGAAATTTAAGAAATACTTGAAGGGTAATATGTTGAGATAAAATAAATACAAGGATAAGGATACAAGATAATTAATTAATACAACACATTCAAGATAATTAATTAATGCAGAATGATGCAAAATAATTAATTAATTTAAAAGAATGCAAAATAATTAATTAATGCAGAATGAAAAATAATTGATTAATGCAGAATATGAAATAATTTATTAATGCAGAATGCGAAATAATTTATTAATGCCAAAAGAGGCAAAATAATTAACTGTAGAATGTCAAAGTAGGTTTAACGCAAGATGCAAATAGATAATCAAGTAGCCAAATGAATATCAAATAATTATAGCAAGATGCATACTGATTAATTAATACAGAATGCAAATAATTAGAATTGAGTGAGTGCCAAAATAATTAACTCTATGCACATAATTAGCTCAGAATGGAGAATGCCAAAAATTAAAACTATCAAATACAGGGTGTCAAATGGATAATTATTTTCAAATGCATAATTAACACATATGTCAAATGGATAATTATTAAGGCAAGATACCAAAGGGATACAAGCAAACAATTAAAACATAATGTAAAATTGATGCCTAAATAATTAAAAAGATGTAAATAATTAAATCAGCATGCCAAATGGGTGCTAAATAATTAAGACAGCAACCGAATAATTAACGCATCATCTAATTAATTAACCAAATGAAATAATTAACATAGCACCCAAATGGGTGCCAAATAATTAATCAGGATGCAGAAGACACTAATTAATTAAAACACTAGTCAAATGGGTGCCAAATAACTAACCAGATGCAAAACTAATTAGCGCAGCAATCAAAATAGTCAAATGGGTGCCAAATTAATTAATCGGATGCAGAACTCAGCAATCAAAATAGTCAAATGGATGTCAAATAATTCACTCAAGATACAAAAAATTAAAAACTTCAAATACGGGTGTTAATTAATTAATAGGCCAAATGAAAAAGGGGTATTATCAAATACAGTATGCTAGTTAATTAATCATGGATAAATATTATCGCAGAAATGAGTGTAAGTAATTTACACATAATGAATGTGAGATGGGTGCCAAATAATTAAAATGATGTAAATAATTAAATGATGTCAAATGAGTGCTAAATGATTAAAATGATGCAAATAATTACAAGATGTCAAATGAGTGTCATATGATTAACACAACAACTAATTAATGAGTGATTTAAATGAATAATTAAGATAGCACCCAAATGGGTAATAACTAATTAAGTCAATATCATCCAGCATGAATAAAAAAAGAACTTACCAACAGATCTGCCTTAAATGCAAAAGGTTATGTGTTGATCCTCTTCACCTCTTCCAAAAAAAATTCTTTTACGTGTCCCCCTTCTCTATCAAATCTCAGAAAAAAAATTCTCCCCTCACTGAATCTTCTCCTTCTCTTTTTATAGGACAAAGTCTAAATTTTTTAGATAGTGAAGTGGAGTGCAACAGAGAAAGGGGAAGAAAGTGGGAGATTGAGAGAAGGCTAGAGATTGGGAGAAAGTGGGAGCCTAGAGACGAAGGAAAACGAAAATAGGGGATGGTTGAGAAAAAATAGGGAGGAGAAAAACTTTTATTTTTATTTTTAATTTTAAATATATTTTTGTTTTAAAACATAAATTTAAAATTTAAGATTTAAAATTTAAAATTTAAATTTAAATTCAAATTCAAATTCTTTTAAAAAAATAATAAATAAATGAAAAAAAAAACATGACAAAATACGGTATCTGCAGGGGAGATTTGTTGGGCTTATTTCACTTGAAGCCCAGCCCATTAATAGCTTATTAAGTTAATTTTATTATGAAATTAACTAATGTGCAAGAAGTGAAAAATATGTGTGACGGCAATACAGTGGAAAAGAAAGAAAAAGAAAATCTTTGTGTGGTTCGTATTTCAGCCTTTTGGAGATCGAGTCGTGGTCTGATCAAGCTGAAATTTTGACCGTGTATTCTTGGCACGAGATTCTTCATTCTGGACGGTGAAAATTTTGTTTGAAGCTATCTACAGTCAGATTCTAATTGATAGTTGGCTACCACATATTGTGAGATCTTTCTTTTTTCTTTCATTGTTATTGTTCTTTGTTCCGAGATTGTTATTCTCGAGATACTTGCCTCTAGTTGTGACTAAGGAGAACTTTGTTGCACCCATTAAAGATTATAGTGGAGATTTTGACTTCGGTTCGTGGTTTTTTACTGCTCACGTTGAGGGGGGTTTTCCACGTTAAATTCGTTGTGTCCATATACTTTGATTATTATTGTTGTTGTTGTTGAATAGTATTCTATCAAGTTCACACAAGAGTTGGATATTGATCCAAGTCAAAGGTGTTTATCCCAACATGTAATACTCGTATCTTCTATCCCATTTGCTTGCTAACAAGTTAAGAGGTTGAGTTTTTGAGTTGCTGAAGAGTCTTGGGGTAAGTCATGAATCTCGTGATAGCATAAATCTCAAGGGAGATTAAATCAAAATAAGTACATGAAATGGATTCTCAAGATAGAAGTGAAAATCTTGAGCCTGTTCAGTCGAGAGAAAATGTAAAGAAAGAAAGAGAAAATTTGGTGCATCTAGGCTATGGTACCCCAAATGAAAAACAAAAACATTTGGAGATGTACCCTCAGGCCATCTCAGAGCTGTAATAATCAGAGATGGAAAACAAAAGGTTATTGGAAGATGGATCCCGGGCCATCTTGAGGCCTTGATCAGGAGAAACTGAAAGAAGAAAAATGAATTCTAGGGTTCTCTAACATGATCTCCGACATGTCAAGTCGAGAAGAGGAAGGATCTTGAACCACGCTTGAGTCGATCTCGACTGAGATCATTAAAAGAAAGCACGTGACAAACTTTTGGAAATTTATATCTAGCGAAGACTAGGGCTTTTTGGACGTGAACATTATTTTAAGTATAATAGACACTCATTTCTCTAACTTCTCACCATCCAAGTTCAAAAGTCAAGTAGAGAGAAGTTGAGATTTTTTTAAAGTGTTGGAGCCAAACAAGAAAGTTTCAGTATTGAGTTTTTTGTTAAGAAGCTACCCAAGAACTTGGGGTGTTTGGCGAGATTTAGTTAAGGAAGAAGAGTTAGAGCTTGAGGTATAGATCCAAGTAAGTTAAAGCTGCTCTTCTTTGTTTAAGAAAGCTTTAGAGCAAGTTTGCTAGATTTGGATGTTGATTCGAACTCTAAATCTATACATGAGTATGCTTTTGTTGGATTTTATGTTTTAAAGCTCATAGTTTGTAATCATATTGTATTCAATAAAGTTGTTATTGAGAATTTATAAATGAAATTGAATATTATAGTCTTAAATCCAATAAACTAAGGTTCCAAGGCTCTTTTGGGTAAACTTGAACTTTATGTAGAGACATAAACGTGGATCAAGTTTGAGTATATAGCCTAAAACGATCTATAGTATATGAATAAAGGTAGATAGTATGAATGTGACCCGCTTTGTAGATAGTACAAACGATGTAATCCTGAATCGTTGATGTAGAAACATGAAAGTGAGGGCATCCTATGTAAAGAGTTTACATAAGACTAAACCATGAAATAGTCATTTTTATGTTATAATGTCGTTTACTGTTTAAAACTGATTATTTTGATTATTGATGATTTATGTAACTTAATCTTAATCCTGAGCTAACTATGAACTTCTATATAGGTGAGGACAAGTCATCAACGCTGACTCACTAAGCCTCTGATTTCAGGGGTAAGATCGGGTGGATAACTGAGGACATAGGGTGCAAAACGGAACTCACTCCTACCCACTTTAAGGTTATTAGATAGGTTATTAGATAAGTTATTCTCTTAAGCACTGAATCCAAGTCATGAACAAGAGGCCCCACCCCCCATTGGCTCAAGAGAGTTTCAGTTTATAGGTTGGACCTTAAACCAATTGTTTAATAGTGGATCAGTGGGACTTAAGGAACAAAATGTAGTCTCAAAGGTAAAATGGTATTTTTGACCCATTCGAGGTTTAACAACTTGTGAAAGATTAACTTACTAATCATGGTTATATCAAATGGACACAAATATATGTATAGTGAATGGAGTGCAACTACAAGACTTTAGTGAAATGGCCCGTTAGTTAACGAATGTTAATTAACTTGATCTAAAAGGATTTAGCCAGTTAATCTCAAATGTTGGAGCCGATGATCTATAGGTCCATTAGGTTCTCCTGCTAGCTCATAAGGAATAAACTTAGAACAAAATGATGGATTGATTCAAATTGTTTGAATTAGGCGAGGGGAGAGAAACCAAAAAGTATATGTGATATAGTCATTGGTTTAGAGATAGAGGTTTACGTTTAAATGTGATTTAAATATAAAAAATATGAATACATATTCATACTCGGAAGCTCTAAAATCATGGAAGTAGTCAAATTTGAAAAAAAGTCAAAATGTTGACTTTTGACTTTAAAAAGTCGAACTTTGACCAGCCGATATATTCAAATATGGTTTGAATTTCAAGAAAATGAATGTGGATTCATGCTTGGTAGGTCAGAATAAGTCAAGAAGATCAAAATGGTAAATAGTCAAAATGTTGACTTTTGATTTAAAAAGTCTAAGTTGGACTTTGACTAGAATGATCAAATAACCATTTTTTCCGTTGACTAAAGTTAGTGGAAAAATCCAACATTTTGTTGGATAATCCCATTAACTCTTAGTGGGCTAAATGGATCCTCATGGCAATGCACTGAAACTTTATGCACCATGACCATATATAACTTGGTGTATAAAATGAACATGATTTTAAAATCTATTCATGCTTTAGATTTCTTGAAACTAGTTTCTCAAATCTCTTGCATCAATAGCATAATTCAATACTAAATATTCTTGAAACATAGCTTTCGGATCTTGAGTTTAAATAAACACATGCTAGGAAATAGCTCGTCAAAATATGCATTGTATAAACTCATTCATTAAACTTATGTTTGTACACTCCTTTCTAAAACAGTAATCAATCATTTCACAAATCTCAACATTCGAAGAAATTATTTAACTGAAAACTTGGCTTTCTTTCTTAAAATCTAAGTACATGCTTGAAAACTCAATTATGTAAACAAAACTTGCTCAAATATCTTCTCAAAGCATTATAGAGAAACAACCTAGTAAAGTAAGTTAAGAAATTAATTTGAAAATTATTTTTGTCACTCACAGATTGTAGCTAAGTCCTTGGCTCGTAAATTTGTCTAATTTCTTCTCTTTCTCAAATAATGTCATTTAAGCCTGAATTAATGTAACCACCGAACTCCTACATATATTTATTAATTTAAGAAAAATATATGTATGAATCTCTTAATTAGTAATTCTCTCCATGCAAAAAATTGAAAACACATCTATGAGACAGGAGAAATTAAAGTTATTGAATTATAGATAGTGTATTATTATCAAATAAGAGAATCATAATCAAAAATCATAATTATTACTTAGTTTAAGAAAATATATGATTTCCCAAAATAACCAAAATAACTTCTTCTAAAAAAAGAAAAAAAAACAGAACTGTATTTATGTTATAATTTGATGGCAACAATTCACATAAAAAAAAATTAGGTCTTATTATTCCATTTCACAAAGAAGTTACCTATAAAATTAATGTATTTATTTTATAAATAAAAATTATGTTATTTAATTTCTTTTTATATCTATGGGGAATTACTTAGAAAATAATGATGAAGCAAACAAAAATAAGAATATAAAAACGCCCCTATAACACTCCGAACTCTAAGGTAATTGATTTTAATCAGATTGCTCTACTTTTAGGACTTTTAAATTTTTGTTGGGTGTTATTTTATTGCTTTGGCTTGGAAAAGAAATTTAATTAAGGGAAAAGAAAAGAAAAGAAGTGAAGGAGGAAAAGGTAATAATAATAATAATATTATTATTATTTATTATTTATTATTTATTATTTATTAAAAAAAGGAAATTAAAATTTCCTTTTTACTTCTTCCTTTTCTTATATAAGGGTAGTTTTGAACTGGCGGGTTGTTGTTTAGACTTAATGTATGATATTGTTATGGTTATGTTCTTGTGAACTGAGAAGGCGTCATGGTTGTGCCCTTGTAGACTAAAGAGGATATTATGACTCATGTACTGTTATGTTTTTGACTGACCTTGGGTTAAATTAGGGTAAGACGACTGTTTGGGGTTAAATGAAGAGTTTATGTGATGAGGATATTTAACTGAATTCTGAATGATTGTTAAGATGTTTAGAATGGACTGAGGAGAAAATTATTTGTTTCCTATTGGGTAGTTACCTTGTCGGTGTCCTATGAGATCACCACCCTTTTGTGCATCCTTCGAGAGCACTAGACTGATATGTGCATCATTTGGGATCACAAGACTGATATGTGCATCCTTCGAGAGCTCTAGACTGATATGTGTTTCTGCAGAACACTAGACTGATATATGCGTCCTTCGGGGCGTTAGCCTGATTATGTGTATCTTACGGGATCACAAGACTGTGCAAGGTACTCCATAGAAAGTAAATAGTTTATTTTTCTCCCAACGGGACCAATAGCGGGTCTCTTACTAGGTACATTTATACTCACCCCTTTTATGTTTAATTTTTTTTTCAGGCAAAGGTAACAAACAAGGGAGGTAGACCAGCAAGGGATAGGAAGGAAGCGTGATTGCCATAGGGGATATTTTAATTTGTTTCCATTTAATGTTTTGTTTTCTTGTTTTGTTTTAGTACTTGAGACTGTTTAGAAAATTTTGTTGTTTAACTGAATTCATGAACGGTGATTTGTAAGCTTTTCTTTGAAAGTTTTGGTTATTTTAAACAAGGCCCAAATAAAAGTTTTGCTTTCTTTTAGACTTTGAATTTATTTGAATTTGAGATTTTTGTGTAAACTCATGTTTTTGTTTGAAATCAACGACTTCGACTTAGTTAGAAAAGTTGGATCGTTACCGCCCAAATATTAACTTTAAATAATCAATTTACGTGCAAAACCTTACCAACCCTAGCTTCAAAATAAAGAATGTCCTTAAAGGGATGGTAATTTCATACAGGTGTTGCATGGCTATTAGCTCGTGTCATGAAATGTTTGGTCAAGTTTTTGTTTGCCCTAATTGGTGTGTATATATATATATTTATATATATATAGCTATTCTTGCATTTGTGTAACTAAAATTGGTGGGCTTATTTTCCTAAATAAATTAAGGAAGATGAGAAAAGATATAAAATGGGTTAGAGCCATTCTTAATATTTGGCATTTTCTATTTGGTTTTCATTTTCATAATTAAAAAAAAAAAGAATTAGAACAATAATGAAAAACAATTTACTTATAAATTAATTATTATTATTATTTTATTTAATAATATTAATATTTTTTATTCTCACACATTTTGAAGAGTATAATTCATAAATGGAATGGAAGCAAGAAAAGGAAGGGGGAGACGGTTTATCTAAAAATAGGAGTATATAGATTGAAGATAGATACTAATATAAATGACATTTTGGAGGGTAAAATAGTAAATAAAAGAGGAAAGAGATCCCATGAATGTAATTAAGAAAGACTTAGGGTTATTTTTTTGTTTTAACGAATGAAAAGGAGAAGGGAAAAAGGGGTTTTGAAAATGAGAAGAGATCAATAAGGTTGAAAGGCATAAAAAAGAAGTGAAGATGAAGAGTGGACCCAAAGGATTTGAAAGAGGTTCTGGTGGCAACTAGTCAAACTCAAACTTAATAGGAAACCGAGAGAAACATTCTTATTTTACAAATAAGATGAAGAATTAATAAATATAGTGAAAAGTTCATAACAAAATCTCTCTATTGATGATACTTATACAAATAAGGAAGATATAGTTATCCATTTCTACCTATCTGCTAATAACCTAATGTTATACCTAATTTCAATTTCTAATATAATTTCAACAAAGGGAATTCGTATATATCTTTGTAAAAATAATATGGTTTCAACTAATTTTGAATCATCATCGACCTCAAACCATAAATATCATTTAGAAAAAATCCATAAAAATAATATGGTTTCAACTATTTATGGTTTTCTTAACCAATCCAACTCAAACCATAAATATCATTAGGAAAAAAGTCAACTTCTAAATGGAATTCCAGTTTCATGCAGCCAACCAGATCCATTAACAAAGTACCATTTTAGAGACATTTGCCCCAGAACCACGGTTATTAAACTCTTCGTAAAACAAATTGGTCATTGGTACCCTTGGCCACTCTGACCATTCTTCAGGCAACACTTCCTCATTAAGAAATGACTCCATGAACACTACTCGTGAATATTGTCTCCACAGTCGGCCAAGATAGATTTTGACGTTAGCTTTGCTGGCTGTGTTATCTCCAACGAAACAATGATGGTCTAATTTTGAAATGAGAAACTGCTTTCTTCCTATAATTGTTCTTTGGATAGAGCAGTGACTGTGATAGATCTATTTTTTTCTCAGACATATATGTTACAATCTTGAAACATAACTAAGTCATTTCCAAAAATAAAGTTGAGAGCCAAAGATATCACACTCTTTGAAGAATTGGGGTTTGCCTTTAACATACAAAGTGTCTTGAAAACCTAAGAATCTGCACTTGTGATAAGCACCGAAGCGAGCTTGGTCAAGAACTGCCACTGCTTGGCCATTTTGAGGACCGACGAAGTTTTCAAAACTCAATGATTGTGCAAGAAAATTATTACCTTTAACCACGACATAAAATAAAAATGTTTAGTTAAACATTATATATATAAGAAAAAAACTATAATATGAAATAAAAGATCATAATATATATAAAAGAATTTTGAACGACATACTTATCAAGGGTTGCAGATCTACGATCATAATAGGAAAAACTCTTCTTTTTTTTCTTTTTCTTTTATACGGGAAATTTTGTATTTTTATTGTATGAAATTCAACAAAATTATTTTAATAATTTCTTTTTAACATAATATAGAATATAAAACGATCTTAATAGTTAAATAATACATTAATTTTATATATGTTACAATCTGAAATTGCATCATGGAGATGTTGAAATGAGAAATGACAATTTAATATTAATTTTTAAAATAATCATTATTATGATTTTAATTTCTTTAAACACTAATAAGTGCTTCCATTTAGTATTAACGTATAAGAATTTTGTTTTGTTTCTTTAGGTGCAAAATGTAATTAATGATTCCCAAATATGTTTGAATTTTTTTTCTTTCATTTTCAAGAAGGTAAGAATTTATTTTGATTTAATTCAATTAATTTCTTATATTTTGGACACGATTTTAATTATCGTACATCTATATGCAAAGATATTATTGCACTTATGCATTTTTTAAAAATCAGAATACAACCACATTTAAATAAATAATTTATCTAAAACGACTAAATTCTAACCAAATTGGACAATTTTTAATAATTCTTTTAACAAAGAAAAAAGGAATGGAAAACCACTCTAACTTCATTGTCATAAAAATAAACCATTTATTTGAAATACATCGTTATAAATTGAAATTCCAAGCCCACAATATTTACCTATTAAACTTTGTTCTGTAGATGGAAACTACTAGAAAGCATTTGCAATCTAACATTATTTTTTAAAATAATACTTATTATAATTTTAATTTCAGTGAAAAATGAGAGCGACCTACGTTATAGTTACAAAAAAGAGAAGAGAACCAAATCTTATCTTATTATCAATTAATATTGTAGCAATATATATTATCTATTTGATTTTGATCGAGGATATAAGTCACATGACGATATATTATCGACGTTCTAATAATTCTTTTTCTATTTCATTTTCCTGTTCCATTTTCCTCTTATGATTTTCTTTCTCTTCCTCTTATTTTCATCTTCTTCCCCAAATAACCACTCTCTACGTTGTTTCCTTTTTCTTCTTCTTATATCCATTGTCTTTTCCAAATAACCATCCTTTTTCTCTTTCTCTCATCGTCTTCAATGTCTTCCTCTTCGTCTCTCATCTCGTCTTCCTCTACACGACGCCTTCCTCTTCGTTGGATATGAGTTTTCCTCTTCCTCTTTGTGTGATATTTGTGTTTTCGTTGTGGGTTTTCGTCGAATTTGTGAATTTTTGCCAGATTTGTGTTTTAGCCGTGAATTTTTCTCTTCCTCGTTAACGTGGGTTTCGGTCCTCCTCTTCGTCGTGGGTTTTTGTCTTCCTCTCGACAGCTCTATCTTTCAAATCTCAATCTTCATCTCGTTCTCCATAAGATTACAAGAAGCCCTTTCAATCCAAGTTTGATAATTTTTTATATATATATTTAATGGAGGACATATATTTTTGTTTGATATTTAATTGAATTAAACATGAATAAAATAAAAAATAAATCTAAAAAAATCAAGAAACAAGAAACGGTTATCAAACACATTTTCTGTTCCTATTTCTTTTTTCAAGAAACAAGAAACATAAACAATTATCAAACGCATTTTTGTTTCTTGATATAAAAAAGAAGAAACAAGAAACTAGGAACATAGAACAAGAAACAGGGAATAGGAACTTAACTCAAATGACATTATTTTCAATCAAATTCTCCACCTCAATTTGTACTGAAAGGTTATTGTTTTTAAAAAAACCATTTAACTCTATTAATATTAATAATTTTTAATTTAAAAATATTAAAATAAGAAAAGTCCACTAAAAAATATTATCTATTTGATTTTGATTTAAGGATATAAGTTATGACATATTTTACCTTTCAATGAGATTGATCATCGCAAGTGAGTTCTTGCAATACATTCAAGGATTTTCATCATCCCCAGAATTATATTCAATAAAGCATAGGGAGATACAAAGTTCAAAACAGTTACAAATATGCTAGAAATATGTCGTAATGTAAGAGCTCATAAACTAACAAAAAATACTAATATTTAAAGCTATAGTAGAAGCAGAATAATTTTTGAAGAGTTTGTCTTTAGTAGACCAAGAACCAGTGAGGTTGCATATATTCTTCAATAGATTAATGGATAAGTCTGTTGAAGAGTATATTGTTCATTTCCAACCAAGTTATCCAAGTGATGGCTATCAAAAGGTTAAAAATAATCAAACCCTCTTAGGACTTAACGTTTATAGTGTAAATGTGATTGCATAAAGCATTAAGGTTATCAACATTATTTTCCCATCCTGTGAGTTCCTTTGCTTTGCTCCAAAAAGTTTTGACAAAAGAGCAATGGATGAAGATGTAATATGTGGTCTCACTAGTATTTTTACATAGGATGCACCAATTTGGGTTGAGGCAAAGATTTTTTAGTGTGTGCTGAATCAACTCATTTGTAAAGATTCCTTGGTGGATAACAAACAATAGAAAAAATTTGCATTTTTTTAGAATCTTTGATTTCCATATGTTCATGAAATGAAATGTCTCATCTAAGGTAGGAGAAGAGGGGTAGAGACAAGGATGACAGATTGAGCAGATTGATCAGGGGCAACCAAAAGATTGTTATTCTGAAGGGGGCATGTTTGTAGTAATGTTACTCCACTGTGAAGATTCTCTCTCTTAGGGGCCTTCTGTTGTGTAAATTCCACCCACATTGTTCAAAATTCTACATGTCTCTGAGGGAGCCATTTTGCTGAGTGGAGAGAGCATATAATCTGGGAAAATATTTGTAAAGAGGACTAAAAGAACTCAGTTACTGTGCTAAAAACATAACATCCTACCATTAATTTTCTAGCCCAAGTGAGAGTTAAACCAGTCATCTTTGTATATGGATCTCCGTGGAGCATTGAGACTACTCTATTTAGCAATAGTGGACAAATCATCTAGAGAAGTAGTTGAATATTTAGCATCAATGATAGACCTCCTTAGAGCAACAGGTTCATTGTGGTACGTCCAAAGCCACTTAGTAAGTAAAGCAAAGTTTGTAGCAGAGATCGGAGAGATACCAAAGCCTCTAATGTCAAGAGAGATTGTAACCGTTGACCATTTGATCGAATTTAAATTGTTTTTGTGGTTGCTTGAAATGCAAATATTTTCGAAGTTGTCTCTCCAAAGAAAATTCTTCCAATACTTTTCGATGACTTTACATGTGTGTAATGGGGTTTTGAAAACAGATAGTTGCTAAATGGGGAGGCTAGATAGAAAGGACTTGATTAGAGTGGTTCTCCCACCTTTGGAAATGTAAGAGTATTTTCAGTTGCTCAATTTTTTCTGAACCTTCTCTATTATGTTGTCCGAAAAACCTTTGGAGCTTTCCATAGAGTTTCAAATAAAATTTTCAAACTTGTATGATAAATTTGTAGACTAATTACTATATCCAATAGGATTTTAGATTTTCAATTTTATATATAATATATCTTGATTTTTTTAAAAAATTGTTCAATGTCTTATAAATATTGTATCTAATAAATTTGTAAAGTAGTTTTATTAGATATGAAACTCAAATTTATATCTAACTAATCTATATATATAATAGAACAACTAATTATAAAGGAAGTGCTAAATATATATTTAGGATATGTTGGACTTTTATGTGAACAGAACAATTGATTTCAAATGGTTGAAAATTGACAAATATTTATGTGGTTTAAAATGATTTTTATATTGAGGGTATAATTGTAATTATGGCTCAATGACTTTGTTTTTGTAAATATTCACGTCTTCTTCTTAGGTCTTTTATTATAAAGAAAATAAAAGAAGGAGAGGGTGAGAGGGGAAGTCGATGCGAAAATACAGTAGATAGAGTTTTTTCTTGCAAACAAGAGATACAAAGACATTGGTTGTGTGTTTGCAACGACATCCGATGAGTTTAACGGAGAGGAAGACATTGACGGTGACGTTCAGTGACTATCATTCGACGTTCGATATTTTTTTATGGTTGCAGGCAACATGTTTCGAGTTATGGCATCTGACGTTGGCAACGTTTTTTACAGTGTGTTTCGAATGGTAGGCGGTTGATTTAGTCAAGGTCTTGAGATGTCAAAAGTGGATTTTAGCCGTGGCTATGGTCAGAGGAGGCAATTTCCAATGGGTTTTGTGTCTCGATATTAGAGGCAATAGTCGACACGTGGGTCTCTCAATATCTTGGTGTTTGGTTGACGGTAAAATTGTAGATTACATATTACTTTGTTGATAAGTGTAATTTGTACCTAGATATTACTCTTAATAAAATCTCTTCAAGCTAGTTCTCAAAGTGATTGATGGAACAACTATACGTCCATGGTATATAATGGACGGGCAAGATCTCGATTGTTGCAGGTCCGTTTAGGTAAACCCGATATCAAAGCCACCTAGGCTTGTATCTAAAGTGTGTCGAATAATTCCATTTTAGAGAGATATGTCGAGAGTTCATTCTAGTGGCAACTCTCTGTTTAAGCCTTTGGTTTAAACAAGCATTTAGTTGTTCTAATTAAACATAGAAAAAGCGAACTGAAACTTTGTTCCCTTTTTTTCCTGCAGGTGGCAATTGAGACGATTTATATTTCAGTTCAAGCTTTAATTTACTGTCTCCTTCTTTATAGCATGATTGGATTTGAGTGGAAGTTGGGAAAGTTTTTGCTGTTCTACTACTTGTTTCTGATGTGCTTCATATACTTCACCTTTTTTGGGATGATGGTTGTAGCGATGACTCCAAATCACCATATTGCATCTGTTTTTGTATTATTCTTCATCAGCCTCTGGAACTTGTTCGCTGGTTTTCTTATTCCTCGACCAGTATGTGACGTATCGAAAGATATTGTTAATTTGGGAGCATTTTAAACTCATAACATAACCTGAAACCAATATTTTTTCTTTTTGCAGCTAATTCCTATATGGTGGAGATGGTATTACTGGGCTTCTCATGTGGCTTGGACAATATATGGCCTTGTGGCTTCTCAAGTTGGGGACAAAGATGTTGAAATTGAGATACCTGGGTTTGGAAATGCAGCATTACGGATGGTCCTTAAGCAACGATTTGGGTACAACTACGACTTCATCCCGGCTGTGGTCGCAGCTCATGTCGTTTGGGTGTTGATCTTCTTCTTTGTTTTTGCATGTGGAATCAAATTTTTTAACTTCCAAAGGAGATAAAAGATTGTGTTGTAAGTCATTATAGTAGATGGTTGGGTCATGGATCAATTTACAAATGAGTGAAAGAAAGTGCTAAAAATGAGATTATCGTCTTACGTGCATGATAAATATTTACGCAGAAAGGTGTTTTAACCTTTATATGCATAATAAATGAAATGTGATCATTTATTTATTTTTTTTTTCTTGTAGAAGGTAAAATATGTTTCTTTTTTTCTTTTCTTTCGATGCAAAACAATTTATTAAATAGTTTAAATGTGAAATTACCTTAAATATAACCTTTTACTAAAATTGAAATTCTAACAATTAATTATAATGTTACGTTAGATAAATATGTTAAAATAATTTTTTTTATTAAAATGTTCTCTCTTAATATTAATCCATCTTTGTTGGGATTAAAATTACTAGAAACGTCGGAATGATAATTAAAGAAAAATTGCATCAAATGACAAAAATATTTAGAGAAAAACAGTTGATGACACTAACATTTAGCATATTGCAAATATGGAAATTTTTTTGATATCATAAGGTAATCTTAGGATTATTACTTTTAAATTTGTTGTTTTTGCAAATTTAAAAAATGGTGTGACAGAAATAAATGAAAAGAAATATAACTTTTTTTCTTTTTTACAAATTTAAATAATGTTGATAGACTCTATTATCATAATTTTTCTTTTGCTATTTTTGCAAAATGTCGTAAATGATGAGAGAGAAATATAGTTTTTTCATGCTAAGTTTAAGGAGATTTTCTATTCAAATATTCTCTTGGTAAAAAAAAAGCAAAATGTTTCTAAGGGACACTTAATCCACGCTAAAGCCTTGTAACGAAACTTTTAAAATTTGAAAATATTAATTAGATAATAAAAAAAATCAAATAATCATTCACATAAACCAACCAACCCAAATTCTAACGGACATCCACGCCAAAGCTCGAGTTCAATAAATGGAATTTCGACGAAGAGAAGTCTATGGACGCCTTTCTCCTCTTCTCTGTCGCCTAAAATGTCTCCGCTTCGAGATTTTTATCGTATCTGGAAAAGCGAAGAACTGCGACACTACCGATCTAAGAAGAAGAAGAACCCTACAGATGCTTACCGAAAGGAGCTTCGTAAGAAGGAATTGAAACGGGTATTTGTTTGACATTGTGTTCTTTGGTCTAATGCAGGAAATTTACACCAAGTGGTAACATAACTTATGTAAATGCTTGAAGGAGGGAGAGACCACGTTTACCACTTGGGAAAAACACTTTAGAAGATTTTTTTTCTTTCTTTGGTACTTTGTTTTGACAAAAAAAAAAACTTTCTATCTCTCTCTATTTTTCTTTTAATTTTTAAAGAAAAACTCTCAACTCCTTGTAATCTTCAATGGTGATTTACAGCAAAAAGAATAAAAAATTATATGCAGTTACGGATATGAAAAAGAAGAAGAAAATAACTCGAGGATGAACGTAGTCCGACAAACTATGACCTACGTCTACAAGAACGATGCGTTTCTATTGCTTGAAGTTATACAAGTATAAGTGATTCTTTGTTTTTCTTTTAATTTTTTAAAAAAACCTCTCATCCTCTTTTAAATCCCTTTTTATGAGAATGTCAATCAAATAGCACATACCAAATACTTATCAGTGGTTGTGACGAATTCTTTATCATATCTCATCTTCCTCAATTCAATTAGAAAATAAATACATCATTTTTAACTAAACACAAAATATAAGAACTATACATTTTCATCATCTTATAAAGCTTATGAATCACATAAGACATCAACACCAAAGTTTAATAATTAAACTTTATCTTTTGCACAATGGTAAGTTGTGTAAGAAATTTTAAAAACGGAAGTGTTCTATAAAAACAGCACTGCAGATTATAAAGTATTTATATTGTATATAATATATATGTGCATATATAACATATATAACGTATATAATTTATATATTTATTAAATTTTCAACTTTAGTGGTTTATTCCTATAATTAATATGTATGAATGGTTCTCTTTATTACTATTACGTTGATAGTGAAAGCTCACGAAAATTATTTATTACGATTAGTTTGGTCGACATAAACATTTAAAGTAATTTAGAATCATCAACCTACAATTAAAACTTAACTAGAAAATTTAATTTAATTAAGAGTTCTAACATTCGAAGCGAAACATTGAAAGAAAGGTAACTGAGGTATGGCAGTCTTGACATCAGATTTTTGCTTAAGCATGAAGACCCATGTGAAACGAGTAGCATCATCTACTTTAGTAAGAAAATAGGAGTACCCAGGATGCGTTGCAATAGACGTGGGACCCCATATATCAATACGAATAAGATCAAAGGCATTAGAAGACAAGTGATTATTGGAATGGAAAGAAAGTTTTATTTGCTTTGCTAAAGGACATGTAGTACAGTGATGGTAACTAAGAAATTTTAGTTGCATCAAGTCTCGTAAAGACTTTAAAGTGTCAAGAGAAGGGGATCCAAGTCTTTGATGCCATAAGAAACTATTGTCATTAGTAACAATACAAACTGAAGGGTGTACAGTGGAGGAATTATCTAACTTGAACACATAAAGTCCACACAATAGTTCAACACTACCAATCTTCTTCAAAGTGCACTTGTCCTAAATCACACAACAGTTAGTGGAGAAATTAACAGTGGTTGATAGGTCTTTTGTCAGTGCACTCATTGATATGAGATTGAATGAAAATTTAGGTACATATAATACATTCTTCAACTCTATGAACTCAGATAATCTGATGCTGCCAGCAGTTTTTACTTCAAATATTTGTTTATTCGGCAATCGAATGGTTGTTGAACATGCTTCAATAGATTTAAAAACAAATCTGCAACAACAAATATGAGTAGATGCTCTAGAGTCGATTATCCATAGAGGAAGAGAGCAAGTAGTACCTGTTATATGTGAGTTGGTTGCTTGAGTAGAAGCATTGATCTGAGCTTGAAGTTAATTAAGGATATTTTGGCACTACATCAAGGCTTCTGTGGTATTAGTTGCATTCACCAACTGATTTGGTTGTGTAATGGTTTGAGTTGTGTTTTCATCATTTGGAGCCACCACCGAATTAGTCACAGCATAAGTTCGTTGTTATTTGGTTTTATATCCAGGAGGATAACCATGAAGTTTGTATTATTTGTCCACTATATGTCCAGGTATGTTATAATGTGTGCACACTCTGTCCTTCCTTTGTTGATTTTAGGTGGATTTGAAGCTATTGCAAAAGCCATTGATGAACTTGCAGAAGAAAAAGATCCAATTGATCCTTGTTCTTCTTGAAGAAGAAGAGAGAACACTCGACTTATTGAAGGAAGGGGCTCCTTGAGAAGGAGTTGTGCTCGGGCTTGAGAAAACTTCTCATTCAATCCCATAAGAAAATCCATAAGGTATTCAATCTGAAAGAATTTCCCCATTTCTTTTACACCATCTCAATTACAAGTTCCACAAGTACAAGCTGGTCTGTAAGTGTTCAGCTCATCAATAAGCGTTTTGAATTTAGTAAAATATATGCCAATGAAATCTTGATTTTGTGCCAAAGTCGCAAGAGATCGCTTCAACTGGAATATTCTTGGTGCATTTTTCTTCTGAAATCTTTATTTGAGATCAATCCAGATGACTCTTGCTGAATCCGAGAACAAAATGCTTGCCGAGATTGGTTTTGAAACAAAGTTCAGTATCCAAGAAATAACTATATTGTTATTTCTAATCCAAGCCGGAAGAAGATCGCCGGTTGGTCGGGTAATGGTTCCATCGATGAAAGCAATTTTGTTCTTCACTGAAAGACCAATGGTCATTGCTCGGCTCCAAGAAACATAATTATCTTTCATCAACTGTTCTGTGACTAAGACCAGATTTGTGTTGTCGTTGTGATGAAGAAAGTTAGGATAGAAATAACCTTGACTTTGATCTGAAGTGTTCTGAGCAGAGGTATCGATTTGACTGGAACGTGGGTTTTCTTGATTTTTCAGCAAGTTGTGTGAGGGACTTACCGTGGGGTTGTCATCATGATAGTGAAATTCAGCGAAAGTGAAGAAGGAATTTTGGGAGGAAAAAATCTTGCTCTGATACCATATCAAACAAGTCTTTTGTATAATACTTTCACTCAAATTTTATTTATAAAGGTGAAACAGTATTTATAGTGATATATACAAGGAAGGCTACTGATAAGAGTGTAACATAAAATAACATAAAGTGAAACTAAAAGAAACTAACTGATGCTAACCATTTTAATAGTATTTGTTGTATAACAGTCTAATATACTACTATGTTTTTCCATAAGAGTTTTCAGGAATTCCGCCTCACAAAGAAGTTTTGCTATTAAGCTGGAATCAGGCACTGGTCTCATATCAAGAGCTCCTCACATAATGGCTCCAGTTGAGTTGAAGAAGCTGAAGGTCAACTTGTAGAAATTGTTGGACAAGGACTTTATTCGATCTAGTATGTCACCTTGGAGAGCACCAATATTATTTGTGAAGAAGAAAGATGGGTTGATGCGTCTTTGCATTAATTCTAGAGAGCTCAATAAGGTGACAGTCAAGAACATATATTTGTTGTCCGATATTGATGACTTGTTTGATCAACTGCAGGGAGTCACTATGTTCTCTAAAATCGATTTATGATCAAGATATCACTAGTTAAAAATTAGAGACAGTGATATTTTCAAGACCACCTTTCGTTCCAAGTATGGACATTACAAGTTTATTGTGATGTCCTTTGGCTTGACAAATGCTCCTGCTGTATTTATCGATTTGATGACAGGGTGTTTGAAGAATTCTTACACTTTTATGATAGTTTTTATTGATGACATCTTGGTTTACTATAAGACAGAGGCTGAGCATGAAGCGCATTTGCATTGGATGTTAGAGACTCTTTGAGCTAATAGGCTATATGCCAAGTTTCTAAGTGTGAGTTTTGGCTGAAGCACGTGTCGTTCCTTGGCCATGTAGTATCCAGTGAGGGAGTTTCTGTGGATCCAATCAAAGATCGAAGCTGTTATCAATTAGCCTCGACATTCTAGAGCCAATGACGTTCAAAGTTTTCTGGGGTTAGCAGGTTATTGTAGGAGATTCGTGGAAGGATTCTCTCATTTATCTAGTCCTTTGACTCAGTTGATCAGGAAGGGGACTCCTTTTGTTTGGAGCCCAACATCTGATACTGATTTCTAGGATCTTAAGCAAAAACTTGTTACTGCACCAGTTCCTTCAGTGCCATATGGATCTGGAAGTTATGTGATTTACAATGATGCTTCTAAGAAATGATTGGGTTGTGTATTGAAGCAGCAAGGTAAGGTGGTTGCTTATGCCTCTCGTCAATTGAAGAGTCATGAGCAAAACTATCGTACCCATGATTTAGAGTTGGCAGTAATAGTTTTTGCACTCAAGATCTGGAGCCATTATTTATATGGTGAGAAGATTCAGATCTTCACTGACTATAAGAGTTTGAAATACTTCTTCACTCAGAAGGAGTTAAATATGAGGTAGCGCAGATGGCTGGAGTTAGTAAAGGACTATGACTGTGAGATTTTATACCACCTAAGAAAGGAAAATGTGGTAGCTGATGCTCTTAGTAGGAAGATATCACATTTTGCAGCACTCATTACCAGTCGGGTTCCTTTCCACAAAAATACTTGAGAGAGTTAGATTGAAGTTTTAGTGGGAGAGGTCACCTCACAATTAGCTCAGTTGTCAGTACAGCCCACTTTGAGGGAGGGAATTATGATTGTTCAGATCACTGATCCTTATTTGGTTGATAAACGCCGCTTAACAGAAGCAGGGCAAGTTGAGGAGTTCTCTATATCCTATGATGATCGACTTATATTTAAAGACGGTTATGTATGCCAGCAGACAATGCAGTTAGGACAGAGTTATTGGCTGAGGCCCATAGTTCTCCATTTTCTATGCATCTAGATAGTACAAGCATGTATACGGATTTGAAGCAAGTATACTGATGGAGAAATATGAAGAGAGAAGTGGCAGACTTTGTCAGTAAGTGTCTGGTGTGTTGGCAAGTGAAGGCATCAAGACAGAAGCCATCAAGTTTCTTTCAACCTTTGAGTGTGTTAGAGTGGAAATGAGAGAATGTGTCTATGGACTTCATTTCAGGACTGCCTAAGACGTGAAGGGTTATACAGTGATTTGGGTTATTGTTGACAGGCTCGGCACATTTCATCCTAGTGAAGTCCACTTATACTGCCAGTAAGTGGACACAATTGTATATGACCAAGATAGTGACACTACATGGAGTGCTCGTGTCGATAATTTCTGATAAAGATGCTCGTTTTACTTTCAAGTTCTCGAAATGACTTCAAGCTACCATGGGCACGAGATTGGACTTCATTACAACTTTTCACTCTCACACTGATTGTCAAACAGAGTGTTTGAACCAAATTTTAGAGGATATGTTGCGAGTTTGTTTGCTAGAGTTTTCAAAGAGTTAAAACTCCCACTTGGATTTGATGGAGTTCGCTTATAATAACAGCTATCAGGCTATTGTTGGTATTGACCGTTTGAAGCTCTGTATGGTAAGTGTTGTAGATCCCCTGTTTGTGGGGTGAGGTTAGTGAACATAGGATGTTAGGTCCCGAGCTAGTTCAGACCATCAATGAGACCCTACATGAGATTAGAGCCTGCATGTTGACATCATAGAGCAGACAGAAGAAATACGTTAATGAACGATGTAGAGATCTTGAGTTTGATGTAGGAGACATGGTTTTTCTGAATGTACCACCTATGGCGGGTGTTTTGAGGTTTGAGAATAAGAGATAGCTAAGTCCACGTTTTGTAGGGCCATTTGAGATTCTTGAGAGGATTGGCCTCGTAGCTTATCGTTTGGCATTGCCTTCGTCATTGTCTACAGTTCATGATGTATTCCATGTCTCAATGCTGAGGAAATATGTAGTAGATTCGACACACACTAGAAGAAAAACCCTCTACTATGACATTTATTTATATCACAAAATAGAGGGAGGAAAAAAAAATGTCACGAAAGGGAAAAAAATGCATTTTTGGTGGGAAAAGACGAAAATTTTCGGAAAATATTTTTCGCGACAGTTATTTGATGTCATAAAATAGAAATAAAATAATATATTTAATATAAAAAAAATAATAACTTTTTTAGGGATTTTTAACTTATTCCCTTCTCCCCCTTTCTTTCGTCTTTCTCCCCTTTTGCCTCCCCTTTCTGCTTTCTCCCCTTTCGCCTCCCCTTTCAGATTTCTTCCCTTTCGCCTCCCAATCTCCGAACTCCTTGAACTCCGTTCTCCAGACGATGACGAGGTCCATCATCGGCACTGCCCCCTCGTGGCCATCTCCCCACTCCAACGCCGCTTGTACCTCTTCTACTACACGACGAACGGGCTACGACCACTCTTTGGAGTCTACCATTGAAGCCTCCAAATCTCGCCTTTCTCAGATTCGTTCCACCTCTTATCCTCATTTCCAAAAGGCAATTGTAATTTCTTCATCCCTTATTATTACTATTGTTTTTTTCTTACCTCTTCTTTTGTTCTTTGTTTAGTTTCCAATTAAGGATGAATGTTAGTTTAGGTCTCTAAGAGAAAGGGTCGAAAGGTTTTGAATCGTTACTCTCTGTACTTTTCTTTGAGTAAGTCATCCTAAAAAAGATAGTTTTATAGCATTTGAATAAAGCTTTAGGCTATTTGCTAGATTGCAAAGTGGTTTCTGGACACAAAATCTCATGGTCGAAATTTCAGAAGAATCGAGTTCTTGCTCCTGCTGATTTTTTCAATTAAACTTGAAACTCAATTCTCAACATTGCATCTAAGATATGTTCTTCACAAATTTTTCTATTTATTCCTTAATTTTTCTAGATTTCTGGCTGCCACTAAGTAAATGAATATTCTTTCTTTTGTGTTGCCCACCAATTGTTTGATGAAATGCCCATGGGAGGAAATCTTGATTATTGAATGTACATAGGAGGAAATCATTTTAGAATGTTATTATAGTGGAATCCTGGTGAACTAGATTTTATTTTAATGGTTCTAATTTTATTAGTTAACTTTCTTTTGAGGTAGGGGATAAGACCATTTGAATAAAATTTTGATTAGTTAAAACATAATCATAATTCTTTATGATTAGTTATCATGTTTTTGCTTGGAGAATATTGACTTTTTGTTCATACATAAATCATGTTTTTAATGATGGTGACAGTTCCTTCCCATTTCCCTACTCCCTCTCTCTAGTGTGTGTGTTTGCTTTGATCAATTAATGCGGTACATATCTGGTGGTATTTTATTTAGGTTTGTGATTTTGGACTTTCACGCTTGAAGTCCTTTATCAAACTCCTTTTAAAGGTAAAGTTTGTTGTAAACTCTTTTGAAAAACTTGTTTTAATTAATTAAATTTATGTTTTAAACTTTGAATTTCTCCCTATTATATATGTATATATGCTTGTAAATTTAATTTAATTAGATTGATCGAACAAGATTTAAAGACGTATAATTGGATATTTTGACCTTTTTAACGGTCATTTGTTCTTCATAGGTGAGTAAATAATTGTTAATTCCCCTCTATTGTGAAACTCATTTTATGTTATAAACAAATTTAGATGCTAAATCATTTGAGTTGATAGTGATTATAATATAATATATAATTCTAATTACAATATTGTTGTTGTTTGATTATTTTGTACATATATGGTGTGATACTTCAAATCCTAATTTATTTTGATCTTGTTATATATATACTCCTCTAATTCAAAAGTTAGATCAATATATGTATATATATGTGTTATGTATTAAAAATGTTAAAAACACGACACTTCTTTTGTCTAAACTTTAGCTTTCTTTATAACTAACTATTCATTCTTTTTTGGGAATATTTTGGAAAATATGGGAAATTACATATTACTGCATGGTTGATGGGCTTCAAAGCTGTACAAACCAAGGTGTAAAGTAGAAACACTCTAGTCCTACCAAATTTATAGCACGTAGTTCTTCTGTCTTCCTTTCTTTCTTATATAAGCGACTTTTTTTTAGTTGTGCTTATTTTTGTCTAAACAATTTTGGTGAAAAGAATAAAAAGAATAATAGAGAAGAAGACAATGCAACTCATTCAGGTGGATTGTGATTTAGAAGATATATGTCGTGTATGAGTGTTCTATCTCTTTTATGCGTTGTTGATTAATTAATTATTCTGGCCACATTTTCAGTTAGTTAGCTTTAGATCTGTCTCTTTCCAATAGAATGGAAAAGATCCATTTGTAAAAGGTTAGATTCACAGATTTAACATAATTCTTTTCAATTGAGATCCTCTTTATGGTTCTCCCCCAACATGGATCACTTAGCGGTGTCAAGCATTGTTCCTGGTGATTCATTACCTAATATATTTTTCCCAAAGATGCATGTCAAGAGCCAGATTTTTTGTTAGTATTATTTTATGATCCCAATAGTCTCTCTCTTGAGAAATGAGAATATTGATCTGGAAGTATAAATTCTAATTGCCCATAGTATAGATCCCAATGTATATCACTTTTATCGAGACTAGATGTTGTCTTCCTATTACCACTATTTATGAAACTGATATGACAATGAAAGTTCTAATGGACCAGTTGAGACATAGGATATAAATGATGCAACTTTATAGATCACAGAGAAAAATTATTTCATCTTATAAGTTATATTAAGTTGAAGGTAGTGGCTCTCTTATCTTAACCTTTTTTAGCAAAGGAAAAAAGGAAAGAAAAACCCAAATCAATATCATCAACCATGAACCCCATAAAGTCATTTTACGTACACTGAAAAAGTTGCATTCAAAATGGCTTGGGTCTAAGTTGAAGATATTACAAAGAGCAATTTCTAAATTGGCAATATGGTCGTAATGCAGCCACAAGCGAGTTGGAATATGCATTTGTTGAGGTACTTTTTTTAGATTATTTTTTATTCTTGTTCTTTTATTCTTTCTAGTACTTCGGCAAAATGCTCTTTATTGTTTTGCAGTGCAAAAACTTAATTGCTGACGTTGGGGATATGATGAGCGTCCAAGTGATTGTTGAAGGATCAATGAATAGTTCGAACCCCTACTTCTCAAGCTCTTGGCGGGGGACTTCGCTGTAAGTGTTCTTCTAGTAAACAACCACAACACAAATCATGATTCATGATTGCCACTTTTACACTTTTTCATGGAAGAATATGATGTTCTTATTATAGATGGAACTATTGTATAATGGAATGCCCAATAACAAGACCTCTACATTTATATCTATGTTATCTCTCTCTCTCTTTTTGTTCTTTTTATCCCGATGATGTATTCTTAAATTTTATCTTTCATTGACAACATATGTCTTGTGTCAGGGTGGTTTCATTCTGGATATGGGCGTACACTTCATTGCTGGATTACGGATGGTAACTGCCTTTGAAACTTTTTTCCTGTGAGAAAAATATTTGAGTTATATCCTAATGGCTATCACTTGCCCACTGATTAACCATTGCTGTTTCTGCTCTTCTTTAAGTCCAAAATGTTTATAATCTCAAAATTGACAAAACCTATAAAACCAGTACAAGTCTGAAGTACATAAGATGAGGTGGTGATGAATTACAAGCGTGACTGTCGCAAAGGCTCTGATTTGTGGAAGAAAAAAAAATCACCTTTAGTCATGCATGGCATTTATGTTCCCTCTCCGATGGCACCATCCTTGATATGACATTTTTAATTTGGAAATGCTAGTTTCTTGTATTTGTAAACAACTTGTTGGATGTGAGGTGGTATCAGTTTCAGCGACTACCTCCTATGTGGATAAGTCTTTACCTCCGCCAGATAACATATCCTCGCTCTTGTAAGTTTCAATTGCTTACTGCTAATTAATGAGTCACCAACAAGTTTGAAAACCTAGAAATTAAGAATGATGACATTTTCCCCTCCTTTAGCCAACTGGAGAATGGATGTTCTGGTGTTTTCGTAATGGCATTTCTACTTGATTTACATCGTAAGCAGTTTTCTTTTTTCCAGGTTAATCTTGTAAGAACTAAAGAAAACTTACCAATATCCGTTTTGCTTGCAAAGATGAAAATGTGAAGCTATCTCCACCTCGACTTGTATGTTATTTCTACATTGAGTTCCAATTGTATATATTTTAGTGTTATTGTGAATTCGGTATCCAAGATGTAGAATTCAGCTCTAGAACGTCAGGACACGAGTAGGCTGAAAAACTTTATTAGCTTTTCCTAAGTATGATTACTCACAATAACATCTAATTTTAAACTTAAATGCAGAGATGAGTCTTGAAGAAGGTGATAAGATATGTTGCATCTAATGAACTTATTAAGGTAGTTTATGCTTTATTCATTCAAATTGTCTTTTCCATCTTCATTTTCTTTGGAAATTCTTGCCAATGTACTCAACTCGTAATATTATGATGCAAAAACTATACACTTAATTATTGCATTGTGCCAAGACCATATTGAAGAAAAAAAATGCAGCAAAATAGAAAGGAAAAGAAATTTCAAGAGGTAACTTATGCAAGCTCATTTGGGACTTCCATGTCCATGAAATTACAACATTAGGTAGATGTCATTTATCTTGTTTGTTAATTTCCAATTTCTTTTCTTGGGGTTTGTAGGCTACTTTGGTTGATTCCTTTCTAGCAGATCTTGATGAACTCTCTGATGAAGACAAGTTTCGGGTTTGTAACGGCGTTTTACTTATCCATGTAAATGAAGTAATAATTTTGTTGGTTGTATGTAAGTAAAGTCTTTAATTTGTTTGATTTAGTTTAGTGGCTTTAATTTGTTTTGTTAATTTGATGGCTTTAATGGTTGTAATGTTTTGCTTATTTCTTTTAGCCTCTCACTTTTAAAAAATTGTTTGTTTCATTTCCACCACTCAAGTCAGGTAAATGGATTGAGTTAAGTTACAAGACTCTGCACGAATTTCTCATAATACTTAGTTATCCAGATACAAAATTTAGGATACCTATATAATAGTGTACTTCAAGAAGCTAATGAAGCATTTAATTATTTATGTCTCTTTAGGAGTCTCACATGTAACTTAAGAATTGAGTAATTAGTCAGTTGACTTCCTTACTTGTTGATGATGCAAAAACTATATACAACTTTTTCTTCTATTCCTTTCAATTTGTACTGAACAAATGGAGAATCTTACAAGGGTATTCTTTGTCACGTGCCACATAGGATAATGTTGGGCACTTCACTCCAGTAACAAGCTCTAGCCCTAAATTGTTGCAAGCCAGCAATGAATGGTACATTGATATATGTATGTTTTGACACGAACTCCTTCAGTTGCTCAATCATCTGCATTCCACAAACTGGTATATATTCTCCTTCATTGCTTGTTAAGAAAAGCTATTCCTTGATTATCGTAGTTGCGCAAAACTCTGATTGAAGTGCAATTTGGCTAACTGCATTTCAGGCCTTTTTTTTTGTCATGAACCTGAGTACTTGCTATAATCTTACTCTCTATATTAATAATCTGAGAGAATTTGTGCATAATTATTCATAGTTCATCTTTATTTGTGATGATTGCCTAATACAAACTCTTGAACTTTGAGGACTAGGAATTGTCTTAGCTTTTTTGTTGTAAGGACTAGGAATAAGGATATATTTGTGATATTGGCTTTCCATTTTTCACTCTTTGATGATTTGTCTTAATCAATTTTAGTGGTTATATATACTAAAACAAACTATTGAATTGCAATGATAAGTAATGCTCAATGTTGAAATTTTCTATAAGAGTTGTACTCTCTTGTCCTATCATGGATGCTTATATTCATGTTGTCTTTGTAGGTTCAATTGGAGTCGACAACTTCATGAGTTTTCTTTCAAAGAACATTTCCAGAGACGAACATTCTCGGTTGGTCGTTTATGCTTCTGCACAAAATCTTGTTAGATGTATTCTAATGCTACTTAAAATATTTTTTGATTAAGGGCTAGGATTCCGTACATGTGAATTGTTGAAACTTGTATGGAGATGTACAAATATTATACATTGTATTATAGTGTATATATTAAAGTGTTGGCTATTTTTTTCTACATGGGTGTCAATATTATAAATTCAAAATTGTCATTCTCAACTACATTATTGTCATTCAAATGGTTCGTGTAATGGTGGAGCGGCAAGGACAACAGGAAAAAACAATAGTAAATTGAGAAATGTCCAACAGGAAATAAATGACGTAATAAATGAATTTGTGACAGTTATTACTTATAAATTGGAGAACGATGACAGTTATTTAACAAAATAAATTGTCACAGTTGCCCTATATGTGACAGGAATAAAATGTCGTCAATAGATAAACAATGACAATTTTTTTTTTTAAATGAACTGTCACGATTGCAATATATTTGACTACAAAAAAATGTCGTCAATGGCAAAGTAATGACATTTTTTTAAAAAAAAAAAACTGTTGCGAATAACATATTCATGACAATTAAAAAATGTCACAATAAATGAATTCGCGACATTTATTTAACCGTCGTTAATACACAAATGATGATAGTTATTTGTTGTCATAAAATAAAATATGACAGTTATTTGAAGTCGTTGAATGTTGATTAACGACATTTATTTCATGTCATAAAATAACCTATTGCGACAGTTTTTAAAAATTATCGTCGAAGGACTTTCCATGACTCCCGCTTCTATGACTGAAAATAACTGTCGTGAAATTTGTTTACGACAGTAAATAACTGTCGCCGTAGACCACTTTTCTACTAGTGACATATAGTTGATTATGAGCCATTGCAAATTAATGAGAACTTGAGCTATGAAGAGCAACCAGTTGAGATTTTGGCAAAGGAAGTCAAACGACTCCGTAACAGAGGAATTGCATTGGTTAAAGTTCTGTGACGAAACCCCGAGGTTGAAGAAGCTACTTGGGAGAGATAGGACGACATGAAAGCTCATCATCTCGAGTTATTCAAATATGAGAACTTTCGTGGATGAAAGTTTCTCAAATGAGGGAAGATTGTAACACCCCAAAAATTAAGGTAATTTTAATTTTTGTTATGTTGAAATTTGGGTGTTATTTGAGAATTGTTTGAATTTGTGGAAATTAAGATTAATTAAGTATTTATAGGAAGGATATTTAATTAATTATTGGTATTGGAATTTTTGGTATTGTTACATTGGATTTGTTAAAGAATGAATGATTTTTGTGAGATTGAAAGATATTGGTGAATTATATTTGTGTATTTAAGTAGCTTATATAATATTTATAATAATTATATTTATTGGAAAAAAATATAGGGTAATTGTAATTGATGGCTATTTTAGGAATAATAACTACAAATATAGCAACATTTTAAGAAAATTGCAAATATAGCAAAACTATCGCGGATAGACTTGTATCGCTGATAGATTCGTATGGTCTATTAGTGATGGACTTCTATCATTGATAGAATTTGACAAAATTTGCTATATTTACAATTTTTTTAAATGTTGCTATATACTTAATTATTTTGAATCTAATTGCTAAATTTGCAACTATCCAAAAAATATAATTATTTAGTATTATTTTGGGAAGATAAAAAGATAGTTGATTTGATGGATAATTAATGGAGGAAAGAGAAAAGATATAGGTTATTTGAAAAAGGAAATGGAAATAAAATTAATAATAATAATATTTATTATTATTATTGTATTTAAATGGATCTTAGTAAGCGTGTCCTTACTACTATTCATCTCTGCAATATTTTATAAATTATTTTTTGTACACAATTTACTTATATTTTATAAATAAATATTTGAAGCATTGGGTCATTACATTTGTTTTAGTGGTAATGACCTCAGCTTAGTATAAATAGTTGGGTCGTTACATTTGGATTTAAGGAGATTTGCATTTTGGTCAAGAGAGACGTGAAGGTCATTTCTTGATTTAAATATGAGTAAGGTGCATTCCAAGTGGGCATTAGGACTCATCTTTTGGAATTTGATTATGAAATGTTGAGGTAAGAACATTAAGTCATTTTAGAGAAACTTTGTAGAAGGAAGTTTTGTGAAAAGAGATGAATTTTAAATTATGATATTTCAAAGTTGGATCATGTATTATGGACAAAAATTGAAGTTATGGTTTGTAGGTCAATGTCATGCATGCTAGGCGATATGGGCTTGGTGTTTTGGTCATAGAGGCATGTGCTCAGGCTTCGTGCATGACTTGCGAAAATAGGTTAATAGGCAGTAAGCAGGGCACACAGAACCACACAGACAAGCATATGCGGTGGTCACTGATGTGCGGCCATGTGTGCACGTTGGCCCTTATTTCGAGGCTTGCACATCGTGTACGCCCCTCATTATGAGGTTAGCATGAGACAAAGCCGGCCCTGGGCCATGCGCGCGCTATCATATCCCGATCTAGATTTTCTTCTCTGACCTAGATTGTGGCATGATAAAACACTATTAAAACAACATTTTCGAACTTCAACTTCTACAAACCACATATTAAGAAATTCTACGAAAAATTCGACAGCATCTCCCATAAAATTTGGGGTAGTCAAACCTGAAAATGGTAGAATTTTTCGCTTCTATATGCATATATACAATCTTCATATTCAACAACACCTCAAGTGTGTCTCACCACATACTAATCCATTCCAGAGAGTTTCAAGCAAATTTTATAACCAAACTAGATAATTAGTTATCAAAGAATTACAGTCCCCTAATAAATCTCTCAAAACACGTATCCATAACATAAATCTCGCTACTTCTAACTACTTCGTGAAGTAATACAAAACTTAAGTATATACATACGAAAATGATAAACTACAAATGGTGAGGAAAAGTTCAATAGAAGCCTGAACCTTGACAACTACCTAAAGGGAGAAAAACATTGAAAATGTGAGCTAAAACTCAGTGAGTGACAACCTTTTAAAAATAAAACTTCGTAAAACATACTAAAACAATGTGTCTAAATGTATCGATAATGAAGCAGTAATTAAAATGTCATCATTACATCATACTATAAACCACGAGTCAAGTTAACAAACATGTACCCAATCCAACCATGACAAGGCGACTAAATATACGACCTAGAATAGCTCACACATGATCAAAGAATCATGCAGCCAAAACTAGCTCACACATATTTAGTACCTTCTATGATAGCAACCTCCTTCGATCAGATTATGGTAGAATACTAAATACACAACCCAAAATAGCTCACACGTGATGCATACCCACAAGAAAACACGCGACCAAATGGAGCTCACCGCATACTTAGCATCTACCACAATAACAACCTCCATATCCGCTCCTATATGCACACAGAGCCACTCACTATAGGATAAGTTAGGCTCAAAGCCAAAACACAATCCACCATCCATGTCCTCACCTAGGCTCAGGTTCTCGGATCTCCAATCATGGCCTCTTTCAACCTCAAAATCTTCTAACGACCATAGGTGGTGCTACAGAAACACATTCATGTAGCCTTTAGGGAAATCACCAACTTTCTTTCATAAAAATCACATGTTTCATGTTTAAAAGCCAAACATGGTCAGAAAACTCATTTTCATAAAGTAGTTTTAGTCCTTAGTCATTAACACGTACTTTTAGAATAACATTTTTATAAAAATTCGAACCATACACATTCTTAAAATCATCATGAGTAAACACATTGTTAAAACATAAATGAACGTTGTCATGAAAATGTTAAGTCATAGTAGTTTCTAATCGATATTATAAAACAACATGTATAAATACAAAGAAAACTTGAAAGTGAGTCACTCACCATCAGTGGCTCAATCCCTCAGAATTATACGCTTTCTCCATTTCAATTTGGCCTAAATATAGATTAAGGACTCTTAGTTATCTTCACTTAGCAAGACAACATAACAATCTCTAAAAACACTTTATTATGAGCATTCAAACTATTTTACATTTCTAGAGCATTACATTATCAAATCTCCTTGGACTAGACTAAAAATCCACTTCCAAACCTTTAAACCTAAAATTTAGATCCTTAGTAAAATGGATGTCCAAACTTAAGTCCAACTCATTGGGTCTTTCATTTCAATACGCTATTATACCCAATATCCATACCTTGGAGATTTAGATTCATTAATAATCTAAATATAAATCTAATGAGTCAAATACTTAGGAACTTATCCAAACTTGTCTTAAACAATCTTAATTAGTCTTGTCTTTCAAAAATAACTTAACATGACGCACAAACTATGACGCTCGTAAATTCTACACTTAACAAATAAAATCATAATTCATACTTTTCAAGAATTTCCCAACTTCAGTAGGCAAACTTTAACCACTCATAACTTCTTCAATATTTAATAAAGATTAATGTACTTTATATCAAATTCTTCAATTTGAAACCCTCTACAACATATTTAAAGAGATAAAAGTGAGATCCCCACTGAATTTATCCAGAATTATTCCAAAGAATAGGTACTCTAAAATCATATTGTTTGTAACCTCCTACTTTCCTCCTAAATTTAAACATATTTTGAGTCAAAATTGACTAATGAGTGTTGCATGAAACTTATAGGACATTGAATAATCTTTCCAACCATATCCAATAGAGCTTTTAGTTCCATCTGTAAACTTTAGGATACTAAAAAAATCAGAGACTTCTCAAAATTGTGTTAAAAGTCGGTGACCTGTTTTGTTCTTAAAAAATCCTTCACTTAGTCTCAGAATTTGTTCAAGCTTTATTTATGAAACTTGTTAGAAATTGATTTTACTTTCAAACAAATCCAACCTTGTATTTTAATTTTTCTTGCGTAGCTCAAACCAAAATAAAAACCAGACGTTTCAACATGAAACTTTCAAATAGATTGCAACTAAACAAAATATTGAATACTTATAACAGAGCAAAACTTTCAAGGATTAGTATAAATTATTAAAGCAATGATCCTTAATTATAACATACCAAAAAGGCTCTGAACCTTGTTAGTTGGTGTTCGAAAAATGACCAAGGTAATTTGATTTGAGGCCACCTAAATCCATTTTATGTTTCGAACCTTTTAGAAGTAACACCCAAGCGAACTCCAAATTAAAGTTAAAGGAAAGTCCATTTTCAACCTTTCTCATTCAACTCAAGGACCCTAATAGCATAGGTAACTCAATTTCAACGCTTAAAGTTAATGGACATTCAATAACTCTAAGAAAACTCAACAAAAATACTCCAAAACCTACCAAGGACTTAGCAAAGCACCATTTGGCTGCTCAAATTTAAACGATCGTGTACCAAATATAAACAATCTTTTTCCAAAAAATCTTGAAAAAAAATCATTGAGATTTGACAACCAAAATTTAAACGATCAATCGAAACGATCGTATACAAAAAAAATATATTAAAAAATCGTTTAGATAATTTACGATCATTTTCTAAGTACTAAACGATGGTTTTCCAAATACTAAACTATGGTTTTTCAAATATATTATGCACACAGGATGTCAATTAATTGATGACACTTTTGAAATTTTCTACTGTGGACCTATAAATTTTTTTCGTTTTTGAAATTGTTTTATACAATATAAATATTTTATCGTTTTGTTCTATTTTTTAAAAGACCCCTGCAAACATTTAAATTACATTCGCAAGGTTCCATATAAAATTATTGGATCCGGGTTCCAAAATATTACATTAGTAGTACTTTTGGATTTTGAGCCTACTTTCCATTTGTTAATATCTTCCAATTTTATCCACATCCGGTAGCTAACACTAAATTTCATTTATTTAATTCAAAATAATTATAAGGGAAAATTAGCAATGAATTTTAATACCGATAAAAAAAATAATTATATTTTTGTTAATCCCAAGAAAAATAATATTTTAGAATTGAATTGAACTCATAAGTGTAGAGAAGTATGGAATGTTTTGTTTAAAAGATTTTTGTAAAAGAAAAAGAACTATATATTTTCTTTAAGAACTTTATTCCCAAGTCATCGATCAACAAAAGTGGGCGTGCCGGAGTGGTTATCGGGCATGACTAGAAATCATGTGGGCTCTGCCCGCGCAGGTTCGAATCCTGCCGCTCACGTTTTTTCTTCCTCTTCTTTTCTTTTTTGTTTTTTATTAACTTTTATTTTGACCAAAAAAATACCCAACTCATGAAAATAGTAAAAGAAAAAAAAATTATAATATCAAGTTTTTTAAATTATAAAAGTAGAAAATTTAAAAGTTCAGTCAAAAGACGAAACTATCCTCATTTCAAATTTATTGCGCGCAATCTTTTCGTAAATCCTTCTTCATCTTAATTTGGATAGACCGTAAGCCGTATGATATATCTAATTAGTGTGTGGTAAAACTATGATATATATGTTGTTTTAAATTTGAGTAGCTCTCTTATAGTTTTTTATATATGTCTACTAGATCTCTGATACTATGATATACCAAATTAGTTTGTGATAGTTCTCTAATACATATGTTTTAATTTAAATTTGGGTACCCCTCTGATAGTTTTTTTTTTATATATGTTTGATAGTCGTATGATATATTAAATTAGTTTGTAATAGCCCTCTGTTACATATGTATTGTTTTGTTTTTGGGTAGCTTGTTTGATAGCTCATTGATAGTCGTATGATATATCTAATTACTTTGTGATAGTTCTCTGATACATGTATGTTGTTTTAAATTTGGGTAGCCTCTAATAGTTTTTTATATTTCATTGGTAGCTTTCTGATAGACATTTGATATATCTAGTTACTTTGTAATGGTCCTCTTATACATATATGTAGTTTTAAATTTGAGTAGTCCTTTAATAGTTTTTTATATATGTATGATAGAGATCTAATAGTTGTGTGATATATCTAATTAGTTTGTGATAGTCTCTTATATATACATATATATATTGTTAAGAAAAAAGAGGAATATCAAAAAGATCAAGTGAAAAACAAAAAAAGATGAAGAAAATTTTTAAAAGGGGAATGTTCAACAAAAGAAATCATGAAAAAGGATTGATGAAAGTTGTGAATTAAGTAGATTGACTATTAACTTACATTTTAATTCATTTGATTATCTATTCATTAACTTATTGTAAATATAATCTAACATAACATACATCACATGTGCTAGAAGTTGATCGCTATTACTCAAAAAGTTAAAGTCCTAAATTAATAGAAAAAAAAGACTAAGCAATCGAAACCAAAATCATATAAATCAACATAGAACACATAAATCGTAAAGAAAGAATAGGCCAAAATAAAAATCATACAAGAAAACGAGATTGTAAAAGAAAAAATAAGTTCTTACCCATTACCCATCCCAAATCTAAGGTTTTCAGATTTCGTAATTCCAAATTCACACCAAAAAGGAAAAAAAAATAAAATCAAAGCTAACACCATCGTCGTCGGAGAAGCAGATCACAAGTGATGGACGTGCTCATGATGACGTTTGTGATTGCATATATTCCATTAACAACAACAACATAGGGAATTAATTGTTGGTAATTTCTCCATAAAGCTTTTGTTGAGGATTCCACAAATCGTCAATTTGTTCCATCAATTAATTAAACTATATGCATGACTAAATGAATAAAAAAAGAAAAAAATGATAATCTATTTAAGGAAAAATAAAAGAAAAAAAAGTACTTACACTGTTTAACGATTAGAGATTGAGATAAAGAGGAATTTGGCACCTAATTCAAATTCATATGCATCAACCAATTGGATTTTTCTCAGTTAGGAGCCTTTTCTTTTGATATCAAACACAAAGCTAGCTTGATTTGAGATTTTCAAAATCAAAGTCAAAATCAAAATACCAATATAGAGCAATTCATAATCAAACACAAAGAACACCGAATGGAAAGAAGAAAACAGAAAGCTAGATCGGCATTTTCTGCAATTACTAGAAATCCTCTCCAATTTTTTTTATAGACTAATAATTTGTTCTAAACAAAAATGTGTTATACAGATTATCAAATTGTTATGTAAATTATTATCACAATAAATAGAGAAGCATACATAAATATAGATCTGAGCTCAACGAATTCAGGTTGTCTCCTTTAAGAAAAATTTACTCACTCTAGTGCTTGAGAATTTAGAGCAATTGCCTCCCAGGATAGAACATATCAACTTTCTTCTATGTGTAGCACCCCATATAGAAGATCTATAAACGAAACCTTATGAATCTACCGAACGTCTAGATTGTGGGTATGGAGAGAAATTTGTTTATAGAAAACAAATAATTTTGATGTGTACTTTTCTCTCAACCAAAAGGACTTAATTATAGACTTTTCGTGGTCATTCGAAAAGTCATGTTCTTTAGTTAATAACACTTTTCATGAAATGATGCATCCATTCATGAAGAATCCATTCATGAACAATTATAACCATTTATTCCAACAATCCCCCCTCCCCCCATAAATGGTAATTTGACAAATGGGAGAAAATAAGCGTTCGATATTTTCCAATGGAGAACCTGCATGAAGATAAGTAGTATAAACTTTGAACTTTTCCTAGTGAAAATCAATCGAGTTTACTTGGTCAATTAGTGGACATGATGCCTTGAATTGTCAACCGTTCTAGAGTAAACTAAAACAGTAGATATCACACATCTTCTCATTATAACAAAGTTTGTTTTCATGGTTGTGTTCGTTTTAGCCTTGAACATCGCCTGGTCTCATGAGTGTTTTAGAGAATGTTGCCTTGAAAATTCTCACAGAAGCGGCCCCTTCACACTCACATAGGTGATTCCCGTACAGAACATCATATATGTTCTTTTGTTAATAAATATCACTAACAGAAATCATTAAAAGCATAAAGCTTACCCTAAAACCATACTGGCACTATCTCATCATTTCTAGAATGGGTAAAATCTTTTAATGCGGTGCTCGTTGTGTTATTTAGAGATCGATTTTCCCGTTGAACCTAGATCTTGGGACCTCCAGTCAGCTAGGTTGGGTTGCCTCTCTGGATAACTTCATATTATAGGTTTTAATCCCATTTTTTTTTTATGAATTTTCAATCAACTCCCTAGTTAGGCCTTTAGTAAGTGGATCCGCTATATTATCTTTTGACCTCACAAAGTCAATTGTGATAATTCCACTAGAGAGTAGTTGCATGATTGTATTATGTCTCCGTCGTATATGTCGAGACTTACCATTATACATAATATTTTGTGCCCTTCCAATAGTTGTCTGACTATCACTATGTATACATATTGCAAGCACTGGTTTAGACCAATTGGAAATATCTTCCAAAAAATTTTGAAGTCATTCTGCTTCTTCTCCAGCCTTGTCGAAAGCTATAAATTCAGATTTCATTGTGGATCGTACTATACATATTTGTTTGAAAGATTTCCAAGAAACAGCACTGCCTCCAAGGGTAAAAATGTAACCACTGATGGATTTGGAGTCTTTAGTGCTCGATATCCAATTGTCATCACTATTGCCTTCAAGTACAGCAGGATATCGAGTATAGTATAATTCATAATTTTTAGTATACTTTAAGTATTCCGAAATTCTCAAGATAGCTTTCCAATGATCATGACCTGGATTACTTCTATAGCAACTTAACTTGCTTACCACATACGCTATATGAGGACGTGTACAACTCATGATGTACATCAAACAACCAATGATGCGAGAATATTCTAATTGTGCTATACTACTTCCATTATTTTTACTTAAATGGAGACTTCCATCAATTGGGGTCTTTGCAATCACATTGCCATGTTTTGTATATTTCTTCAATATTTTATCAACATAATGTGATTGAGATAGCATTAACCCTTGTGGGGTTCTAGAAATTTTGATACCTAAAATAACATCTACGACACCCATGCCTTTCATCTCAAATTTATTGGCCAACATTTGTTTGGTTTTCTTAATAATGTTAATACTGCTACCTATAATTAGCATATCATCAACATATAAGCACACAATGACATGATCATTCTCATTGCTTTTTTGACATATACACATTTATTACATTCATTGATTTTAAACCCATTGGCCATCATTACATTGTCAAATTTTTCATGTCATCGTTTTGGTGCTTGTTTTAGTCCATAAACAGACCTAATTAATTTGCAAACTTTCTTTTCTTGATCGAAAGAAACAAACCCTTCATGAACAGACCTGATCAGGTTGTTGCATGTAGATCTCTTCATCTAACTCATCGTTTAAAAATGCTGTCTTGACATCCATTTGATGTATCTCAAATCCATGCAAAGCTAATATTGCTATGAGCATGCGAATGGAAGTAATTCGAGTAACTAGTGAGTGTGTATCAAAATAGTCAAGTCCTTGTTGCTTGTAACCTTTAGCGACAAGTTTTGCCTTATATTTATCTATTGATCCATCGGTCTTCAATTTTCGTTTGAAAATCCATTTGCAACCAAGTGGTTTACTTCCTAATGGAAGATCAACTAGTTCTCAAGTATGGTTATGCATAATGGACTCAATTTCATTATTCAAAGCCTCTTTCCAATATGGAGCTTCGGGAGAGGACATGGCCTCTTTAAATGTTTGAGATTTGTTTTCTAACAAATAAGTTAAAAAATCAGGCCCGAATGATTTTGAGATCCTCATCCTTTTACTTCGTCTAAGTTCCTCATCCTTTTACTTCGTCTGAGTTCCTCATCCTTCATTAACTCAACATTTGATCTATTATGAGATTCGCTTGTTATAGCATCAAACGAACGTTTTTGTAACCTTCTTCACAAGACATTTTATGAGGAAAAACATTCTCAAAGAATGTTGCATTCCTTGATTCCATGATTTTATCAGCATGTATATCTGAAATATCTTATTTATGAACTATAAATCGATATGCACAACTGTTACTAGCATAACCAATGAATATGCAATCAACAGTTTTTTGTCCGATTTTAACCATTTTAGATTTAGGCACGACAACCTTTGCTAGGCACCCCCACACTTTTAAGAACTTATATGAAGGTTTTCTTCCTTTCCACTTTTTATAAGGAATATTTTGTGACTTCTTATGAGGAATTCTGTTTCATAAATAATTTGTTGTCAACAAAGCTTCTCCCCACAAATTTTGGGGTAAACCTGAACTTATAAGCATTGCGTTCATCATTTCCTTAAGTGTTCGCTTTTTTCATTCACTAATTCCATTGGATTGAGGTGAGTAAGGAGTAGTAGTTTGGTGAATAATGTCATGTTCTGAACAAAATTGTTCAAAAGGAGGACCATATTCACCACCTCGATCACTTCTTATTGCCTTAATGTTTGTGCTAAGTTGATTTTTAACCTCTTTTTTATAAAGCTTAAACACTTCAATTGCCTCATCTTTGCTTTTCAGCAGATAAACATAACAATATCTTGTGCTATCATCGATAAAAGTAATAAAGTACTTTTTTCCACCTTTAGTTTGCACAATTTCAAGTCACAAATATCACTATGAATTAACTCTAAAGGCTTGGTAAATCTCTGAGTTGAATGAAAAAGTGCTTTAGTCATTTTTTATTCCACACACACCTCACATCTATGATTTGTGTCAAAAGTGAATTTTGGAATCAAGTTCATATTAATTAGCCTTCGCAAAGAATTAAAATAAACATGTCCTAGTCTGCCATGCCAAACAAATGACTCAACAATATAAACAAAAGTAGATACTTTATTAATAATACGTTATTAATAATACTTTTGAGTACAACTGTGAGTACATTTAATTTAAATAGATCATCGCTCAAATAACCATTTTCAATGTACATCTCATTCTTGAAAAGTTCAAACTTATCAGATACAAGTACCAACTTAAAGCCATTCTTACTAAGCAATGAACCAGAAACTAAGTTCTTGCGAATGTCAGGAACATGAAGCACATTGTTGAGAGTGAGTTCCTTGCCAAAGGTCATCTTAAGAATCACTTTGTCTTGTCCCTTAACCTTTGAAGTAGAGAAGTTACCTATAAATAGTTGTTCTCCACTAGAAATTGGCACATATGATGTGAACATATCCTTGTTGGCACAAATATGATGAGTAGCCCCAGTGTCTACCCACCACTCCTTGGAATTGCTCACCATGTTGCATTCTGAAATGACTGCACAAAGGTCAATATCTGCAACAACATCTGATACTTCATCAACTTCTGTAATATGAGCTTGGACATGTTTTTTCTAAAGGTTCTTTGACTTACGACAATCTTTTGATTGATGTCCCATTTTGTTGTAGTTGTAACACTTGCCATTGAACCTTTTTGTGAATTGCGGTTTTTTATTTGAACCTTCACTAGAAAACTTCATTTTCTTGTTACTTTGTGGTCTATTTTCCATAATGTTGGCCTTGGGATCTATTGTATTATCCATAGTACACTTGCTTGAGATAATTTTTGAAGTCCTTCCACGAGGGTGGCAATTTTTCAATTATTGATGCAACCTGAAAAGACTCAGTCAAAGTCATATTCTCAGCATGTATATCATGTAATTACCTAGATTTCCTGAATCTGACTGATTACAGTTTTAGAGTCCACCATTTTGTAATCTAGAAATTTTTCAACGATAAATTTCTTTGCACCAACAACTTCAGTTTTGTACTTCTTCTCTAATAAAGTCTACAGATTTTTGGCCGAATTAACACTACTATACACATTGTATAGTGTGTTGTCTAACACATTCAAAATGTAATTCTTGCAAAGATATTCTATATGTTTTCATGCATCAACTACAAGTTGCTTTTCTTTGTCAGATTCTCCCTTAGGTAAAATGGGAGCATCCTCTGTGAGAAACTTTGCCAAATTTAAAGTGGTGAGATAGAACAACATTTTTTGTTGCCAACGTTTGAAATCAACACCACTAAATTTTTCAGGTTTCTCCCCATGGGCAACACCAATTACAGAAGAATTAAAATTTGTTGAAGTCATATCTTCAAAACAAATAAATTTAAACAAATAATTAAAGATGAAATCTCACATGCAAACTAATGCAGAAATATATATATATATATATATATATATATATATATATATATATATATATATATTGAAAAATACTCAAGTTAGTATGCTTACTTTGATATTTAAAACACTCAAGTTAATTTCCTTACTGTGATACTTTAACAAAAAATATTTAACACATTTAAATTAATAGGCTTGCTGTGAAAAAAACAATATAAACAATATGTATATATAAAACAAACTAATATTTATATGTGTGAAATAAAATAAGGCAGTGAAAGGAAAAAAAATCCAAACAAAGTAATCTTTATTTAACTTTTTTTTTTTTTTAATTTTAAACTTATACGAATATGATTTTAAAGGTGCTTGATAATCTTAAAAGACTTCAAATGCAAAAATTAATCTTGTTAATTGAAGAAATACATAAGCATGTAAAAGCAACCATACATAAACATTTGTAAATTAAATTTGTCTTAAGATTGTTATACAGATTATCAAATTGTTATGTAAATTATTATCACAGTGAACATAAAATCATACATAAATATAGATCTGGGCCCAACAAATTCACGTTGTCTCCTTAACACAAATTTACTCACCATAGTGTTTAAGAATTTAGAGAAATTGCCTCCCAGGATAGAACATATCAACTTTCTTCTATGTGTAGCACCCCATATAGAAGATCTAAGAACGAAACTTTGTGAATCTACCGAACATCTAGATTGAGATATGGAAAGAAATTTGTTAATAGAAAACAAATGATTTTGATGTGTACTTTTCTCTCAACCAAAAGGACTTATTTATAGACTTTTCGTGGTCTTCGAAAAGTCATGTCCTTTAGTTAATAACATTTTTCATGAAATGATGCATCCACTCATGATGCATCCATTCATGAAGAATCCATTCATGAACAATCATAACCATTTATTCCAACAGAATGTTTTTTGTTTCCTTTTTATGTTCATTTTTTTCTTTGTTCTAATGGGATATATTCATAATAAATAGAAAGGTAGATTCTATTTTAATGTTCTTTTTTTTGTTTGTTATAACCAAAAATGTTCTTTTGTTTCCTTTTTATGTTCATTTTTTTCTTTGTTTGGATAAGATTCATAATAAATAGAAAGCTAAATTAGAAGTTAATTGTGAAACTTAATTCTATATTTATCTCTACCAAGTTTTAAACTTTCAATTTTATGTTCTTCAACTTTATAAAAAAGTATCAAACAAAAGGGCTTGAAGTTTCAATTTTGTCTATTTTGTTCTAGATAAATTTAGGGATAATAAGAGATATAATAATGTTTTTAAGGACAAAATGGCAAAACCGACTTATTTTATTTTACTTTTAGCAAAATCCATGCATGGCACATGCATGCTATTTTATAAAATACAAAAATACCTACTTTCGCGGACGGTAATTATTTAAATTTTTGCGATTTAATCAGAAGTTATGCATTTATGAGTCTGTAATTAATTTCGACGTATTAGAGATATAGCAACCCTTATCATAACTCTCTTCCTAATATCTCGAGACTTAACAATTTGGTTGAAGATTTTAACAACTTTATTCAATTTTTTAATTTAAAAATAATCATATTATCTTTTTTTATTGGTTGAATCTCAACCCTTGTTTTTATTCCAAAATAACCTTAATTGGTTGAATCTTATCTCTTAATAATTTGGAAATTAAAATTAGTTTTCATATTAGATCTTAATTTATTTTTTAAATTTGAATTTTAACTCATAGCCAATACACCTTCATTTCATTGATTGAACAGTCTATTCTCATGAAACCTAAACTTTTAAGAGTCTTGTTCAATGGTAGATGGGATGAAAACAACCGTTATCATAACTTCCATTTATTTGAAGTGTATGTCCCTTTGATATAACACATCTTTCAACCAACTTATTTATCTAATTCAATCCAAACTTTTTTACTCTTTTGAATATTTAATTTCTTGATTTACATTGTATCGTGATGGTTGCAGCAATCCTAATGTTATTTCTATTGTCGAAGACAAAGATGTGTTATGGTTGTATGTTGTCCCTTCTTTCTAATTCCTCCTCCTCTGATGTTTTTGTTATTGTTGATCATGTACCATCTTGTTCATCAAATTTTCCTATTTTTGGTTTTACATCAAGAAGTTTCAATTGCACATCTAATGACGTCGTCGACTTAGTAATATTTAGATTTGTGTGTTGTAAACTTCTACATAAAAGAAGGTTGAATTTTTAACAGCAAAAATGCCTTAAAGAAAGTTATTTATTTGTTTGCAATTTAACATAATTTTGAATCTAGGACTACCCGCTTCTATCAAACTTCTCTTGAGCTTTCTTGCAAAGACACTTTTTGTCAATGGTTTCTTAGATAGTCAGGAGACTTCGTGGATAGTATCTGAGTGTATGAAGACATTATTCAATATGAATTCCACGACTTCATGTCGTCTCTCAGATGTAATAAGCTTTATGAAAAAGAAACATGGGGTTGATGTCAGTTATGATAATGAAGTTTGGAAAGCTCGTGAGTGCATTAAATTTAGTGCGTGGGTTTCAGAGTCATCTATGCTTTGTTGCTTGCATTCTCTAATGCATTGATCGAAAATAATTCAAGCAGGTTTTACATTATAATTACATTGTCATTAAATCGTAATTATACAATTTATTTACTTATGATTACTTTTTTATTTAACTTTTGATAGGTACATATACAACAAGAAGTAAATGATGATGACATATTTAAATATTATTTTATGACTCTTGTTGCTTCAATTCATGCATGAGAGTGTTTTTTGTTTGAAATTCTCAACAATTTTATGTGGCAAGTACTTATGAAATTTGTTTTCTTATAAATTTTATTATGTTGATTATATATATACTTGAAATTTTATTACTTATATATTTGCAATAATAGTTGCACTATAATTATCAAATCATAATGTTTTTTTTTTTTTTTGTGTATTTACCTTTGTGTAATTTTAAGTAATAACGGTTGTTTTCATTTAAATAGTTTACCTTTTAGTGTTTGCTGACGAAATTGGGACGTCACCCCTTCTTCAACCTCCAGACGTGATGCTGGTTTTTTTTTAATTATGTCGCACAATACCAAAAAATACACAATTAGAGGCTTTTTGGTAGTCTATTTTTGACGAATTTGGTATCGTTTTTCACAAAAAAAAAAAAAAAAAAGAACATCCTGAATTCAATTTTGGACTCTAAATTATCAGGTTTACAACATAAAATGACCAGAAAAACATGGGGTCTTTACAATTCATCATATCAAAAGAGTAAATATATGGCCAAATTACACTAAATATCCAATTACAAAACCACATTATGCAGAGATCCCGCCAAACCAATGCAAATTTTTAAAATTCCTAATTAAAAATTGAGATGTCTCTGATACCAATTGAATGGATGAAAATCCTACGTAGCAAAATAAATTTAAATAGAACCATAACTCAAATTAATTAAGATCTAAAATGATCTAAAAATTCTAGTACATTGGCAAAAGTATAGAAACAAACTTTCTATTGCTAACCATTTTATAAGAAATACAGAGAAGAAGAAAAACGTATTCACTCTCGTTAACGACCATGTATCTGTCGATCACCAATATTGGGGGTTGGGACACCACCACCTAGAGACCTCCTTAAGAATCCAAAGTTTTTTATTCATAGAAAAAACTTTTGCTATGTTTATTTGTACCTTACCTCCCACTTATTCATCCTAAAGAAGAGGGAGTAAAAGAGATTTTGAGTTACGTGTAGAACGACACCTGTTTCTTATTAATTTGATTTAATTTAAATTAAATTAAATTAATATTAAAATAATTAATAAAATTATGTTCAATTAAATCATATTTAAATAAATATCTCTTACATAACCTATATTTTTAAGGTTAATTTTCATAAATATAACAAACCGGTAAAATATTTATGATTCGTGTAACAAAATAAAAAAAACCCAAGAAACTGACCATTTTTTAAAAAAATATTCCAGGTTTACTTTTTCTTTTCATCGTCTTTTTTCTTTTCTGCGATTCTTTTTCTGCGATTTTTCTTTCCATCGTCTTTTTCTCCTTTTTTTTTTCTTTCCTTTGTCTTTTTCTCTTCTTCTACCGTTTTTCTTTTCTTTTCTTTTTTCAAACGATTATTTGGTTCAAGATTATGCATCAAATATAAAAGATCTATTTTTTTTATAAAAAAAATCAAACTGTTATTTGATTGTCACAAATATAAAAGATCGTGAAAAAAAATCGTTGGATACCAAAATAGCAAAATCTAAATGATCGTGTACCAAAATAGCTCAATCTAAATGATCGTGTAAAAATAATCTTTAAAAAAATAGTTTAGATTTGGGTAGACAAGTTTAAACGATCAAATCTAAACGATTGTTTTTCAAATATAAACGATCGTGTACAAAATCTAAATGATTATTTTTCAAATATAAACTAATACCGAAAAATCTAAAATCATTGAGATCTGGAAACCCAAATTTAAATGATTGTGTACCAAAAAATTATGAAAAAATCGTTTAAATTTAGATTTGGGAAGATCAAATCTAAACAATCGTGTAAGAATAGAATAGCCAAATATACATGATCGTTTTTCAAATACTAAACGATCGTTTATTAAATATATTACGCACGCTGAATGTCAATTCATCATGACATTTTTGGAATTTTTCATTGTGGGTCTGTGGGCTTTTTCTGATTTTGAAATTGTTCTATACGGTGTAAATATTTTGCCGTTTTGCTATATTTTTTCAAAGATCCCTAGTTTTAATTTAATTAAATCAAATCAAATTAAACTATTAATTAATCCTTCAATTAATTAATTATTAAATTAAATATTTAATTTAATCTAATTTGAATCATATTTAAGTATACATTTTTCTCATAACCTATGGTTTCAATGTGTATCATATACAAATTAAATTTTAACCTATAGTTTTAGTATGAATCTAATTCACATTAAATTAATATTTGAACTCATTCAAATATTTCTCTCTTGTAAATTAATTTTGAATCATATCCAATATTAAATTTATATAATAAAGTTTAATTAAATGGGTTTTTAAAAATATATAAGAAACCAACAAAATATTTACATTGTATAAAACAATTTTGAAATTAGAAAAAACCCACATGCTCAAAATGAAAAATACCAAAAATGCCCCAGCCAACACGCGATTAATTCGCCACTCGCACGTGTAATATATTTGGTATAAGATCTTTTAGATTTGGCTACAAGATTTGACTATACAATTGTTAGATTTGGGTAGCCAAATCTAAACGATTTCTTTTCAAGATTACTTGATACACGATCGTTTAGATTTGACTACCCAAATCTAAATTATTTTTTTCAAGATTCTTTGGTACACGATCGTTTAGATCTACCTAAATCTAAACGATCGTGTACCAATATCTCAACGATTTTTTTTCAAGATCTTTTATATTTGTACATGATCTTGAACCAAATAACATGTACCAAATAACACTATGAAAAAATACAATATTTATGATTAATTGAAAATAAAAATCATGATTGAAAAAAATATATAAAAGAAAATTTGCAGAAGAAAGACGATGGAAATGTAAAGAAAGATTGCAAAAGAAGAAGAGAAGAAATAAGATGGAAAGGAATGACAAACCTAGAATATTTATAAAAAAAAAATGGTCGGCTTCATGGACTTTTTGATTTTGTTATACTGACCATAAATATTTTGGTGTTTTATTATATTTATTAAAATTAACCTTAGATAGACTTTATATTATAAAGTATCACCATACTTTATATTACTAGTCCTTCAACACGTGCATAACACCGGACTCTTTTAACTTATTAAATGAATGTAAAAAATATGACGAAATCAATAAAAAGATCACTAACAAATTTAATTTTCAAAAGTACAAAAGATACATCATTTTAAAAAAAGGTATAAAACATACACATTACTATTGTTGTCATTGAAGTTATTTGATAATGAGTTTATTGAAGAAAAAATGTTTGATAAAACAAGGTATTCCAAAATGAAAGTGGAAAATGGAGAAGATTAAAAGTGATTTTATGTTCATGTTTAATGTATTTTACAAGATATAATGCATTAGAAAATAATCTTGCAATCAACATTAAATTCTTGAATTATAACAAAACTTTGTTTTTAGCAAAAACATGCTACTTTCATTTTAAAAATATAATTTTTTTTTTAAAGTTTATATCATTTCTTATTAGGAAGAAGATTGTATTCTAAAGAAAATGTGAAAACATCTATCGGAGGGAAGAGATTAGTATATGCACTTGAGATAATTTTTTTAATCTACTTGTTGACTTTTAAAATCAAATTAAAAATTAGTTTTTCAAATATAACCATACATTATTTATTAAAGCACTTTATGATTTATTCTAGGAAGAAAAAAAACTCAGTGGACTTATCTAATATCCCATATCATATCAAATGAATAAATTAGTTGTCAAGAAGAAAAAATAAACCTACATGACTTTTTATAGAAAAATGTGATTATCTATTATGCTCTAGCACACTATACATCAAACAATTAATTTTTGAAAAATGGTTTGAGTTTGAAAAAATAAAACAAATACACATACAAAATTTTTATAGAAAAAGGTACCCTAAGGTGATGTCTATTTAATTTCAAGAGTTGAGTAATCTCGTTAAATTGTTGAAATTTTCAAATTTTAAAATTTATTGTAAAATCATAGATTTGTTATGACCTTTTATTAATTACTTGATAAAACTAATCAACTTCTAAAACTTTTAAAATTCTAAAATAAATTAAATAAAGTTTTTATTATTTTTAATGAATTTCTTTGAACGAAACATAGAAGCTACTTTCATATTTCTACATTTACACGTTGTATTACCTTTAACTATAATTAATAATTAGATTCCAATAAAAGTTACATAATTCAAACACAATAAAAAATGTATTAACCACACTTCACCATCTTATTAATAAAACAACTCTAATAGAAAAAAATTACTTAAATGGAAAAAAAAAAACATGGGCCAAGAATGTATTCTTTTACAATGTCCAAGATTCCCCGTTGTTGCATTCTAAAAAAGAAAAATTTTTGATGGTTACATGATTCAAACATATCTCATGAAGAAATACACAAAAACATTCAAACATCCATGAAGGAACACAAACAGACATATTTATATATAGAAGTAAATAAATACAACAAAAATGAAAAATAAAAGAGAACATAAGAATGATCATTTGACTTATTCTTTACATCTTCGTTTTTTGTTGTGACTTATGAGCTTGAATGAAAGAAAATAATAAAATATTTATACTAAAAAATTCCAAAGAAGAGAAAATTGAAAGGTTGAGAGATAGAGAAGAGTTAATAAGAGAGAAGAGAATGTGAATAGTTGGAAGATAAAAGGTTAAGAGAAAGATGAAAAAGAATTGATGAGGAAAAGAGAAGTTTTAATAAGATAATTAATTAATTAGAGAGAAAAGTGAATTTTTTTACTTGTGCGAACAATTATTTTCTTACACTTAGGGAGAAGCAGTGGAAGGAGAGAATAATTAATTAATTAATTAAATAACATAAAAGTAAAATATAGATAATCATAAAATTCAACCATCATATTAATAAAACAATTTAGAAAAATAATTTAATTTAGCAATTAACTACATTAGTTTTTGTACTTAAATGATATAATTGCCACCAAAATAGTAATGAAAATCCTTATAACGAAAGAACAAAGTTGGAACAAAAAATGTCTCCTCATCCATGCTTTTATATATACTATAGAAAAAGAAATATATATTCATAGAAATTAAAAATGTTAGCTACATGTGAGCTAACACACTCCATCATCTTCTATTTCCTATGTTACTTAAGAAAATAAGAAAAAAAACAAGTAGTAAATAAGACAGTCTTGTTCTTGAGTATGCATAGCTAGCTTGCTTAGTTAGGGTGTCCGAGAATTAACTGCATTTCTATCTTTACCTTTTCTTTATATGCCCTCGATCATCTTCAAATGAGTTTCCATCTTCACATACTAGATAGTGGACTTTTGGAGATAGATTGAAAGGGAAAGAATAATCAACGATTATTCCGTCTTCGGATGAAGGGGTAATACTGCTTGTGGCTATGGAACATTGTCTTCAAAAAAGATAAGCAAATGTTTCAAGTATCATATTATGAGATGAGTGTTTATTGACAAATTTATTTAAGCTTCAGTTTTATAAAAAAACTGTTTATGAAAACCTATTTTCTAAAACCGTTGCTCACTAAATCTTTCGACTTACTCTTTCAAAATGTTTTCTCACTTTTCAGATATAGATTGTAAAATCTTCGTGTGTTGAACTTTCTGCTGCCAAAGCCAATCAAATTTCCAATCATGTAAAGAATAAATTTGTTAAAAGTATTATTGTATATATTAAAAGTTTAGATCCATATGTTTTATACCTTTATAAAAGGAATTTCAAATATGTTACACTACGATTTAAAAGTATTTCAAAATTTAGGAACTTTTGCTTTTAAATGTTTTATCTTTTATGGTATAAAGTCTTTCGCTGTTTAAATGTTTCACGTTTTCAAGTCAAGTGTCAATTGAGGTTGTTCCGGAGGTGAACGACTTTAGTTAACATCACGCCACATCTCAAGCCGAACAAGCAGATGCTCGGGGTGGGGTGTGACACAAAGGCACGAGACTTTATTTCCACTATGGCGGAGAATTCTTAGAGTTATAGAGTAGATCCACCGATTAATGGTGTAAACGGGTTGGGTTGAGTTGGGTTGGGAGACATTCTCAACCCAACCCATATTTTCGGGTTGGTTGGATTTGCAACCCGAATTAATTTCCCAACCCAACTCGTAAAATATGGATTGAACTGGGTTGGGTTGTCGGGTTGTATTTTTTTTCATTCCCAACCTAACGATTGTTTAGCCTTCTATATAATTGTTTACCCTCTTACGCGATCGTTTAGCTTTCTACCTTCAAACGATCATTTAATTCTTATTCGATCGACTAAATTTCCATACAACCGTTTAAGTTTTTACGCGATCATTTAACAAAATATTCATAACTTTACTTTTATTAAATATATATATATTAATTTGGGTTGGGTTAGGTTGAACCAAAAATTTGAACCCAACCCAATCCATATAATGTGAGTTAGGTAGTCTGGGTTGTTGGATTATTCGGGTTGGACTTACACCCTTACCATCAATCTTGACAACTCCACATCGAAAGATAAAGTGTTCGAGAGTTGTTCTTCTTCAATTATTTCTTCTATTTTTTTCACTATTATGATTGATATTTCATATGAGAATACGTCTTTTAAAACAATGAGTAGCTAATTTATGTTGTTTTAGGGTGTTGATGAAATTAGTTATGAAGTTGAATTGATATTTTGATACTTACATGGAAATTGTTGAATCCTATGCTTTTCAATATTATTATGCTTAATTATTACTAAATGACCATCAATAATTGTTAAATTGAATGTTGAATTGAAAGATTGCATGTTTAATTGGAACTATAATATTGAAAAGATATTAGCCTATCATGTAAATAGTTAGGAGAATAGTAAGAGTTCAAAAGGTTGCTGATCATTCAGATTGTATGAGAAAATATTATTTTTGAAAGAAAATAATCTAGTTTAAAGTTCTAACTTAAGCATTATGTTTACATTATAAATTCCATGAAATGTCAATTTATTAAATCAATGAAATAAGTAAAAGATTCATCACTTTATAACATTCCATATCTTGAATTTTCACTTTTATTCTTGTTTTATTATTCAATATAAATGGAAGCAAATTCAACCTCAATTACTATTTCCTTGGATAAAATAGAATGGCTAAGTCAAAAACCAAAATTTGATCCTTGAGGATGATACTCAACTTTCTAACATGGGTTATGCTAATTTACCTAATTTGTTTTGGGGCTATGACTACAATTTATATTTTGAACAATGTTCTCTCCAAAAGTGTTTTAGAAACTCCTTTAAAATCATGAAAAAGTTGTAAATGTAGTTTACGACACTTTAGGATTTAGGGTTGTCCAACGCATGAGTTTGAGACAAATCTAAATAAATTGGAACACAATTTAAAAGTGTGCTCATTTGTAGGCTATCCCAAGGAAATGTGAGGTGGCCGCTCCTATGATCCAAAAGAGAACAAACTATTTGTATCGATAAGTACTACATTTTTGGAAGAAGATCACGTTAGGGAGCATAAGCTACACAAAAAAATGGTGTTAAATGAACTTTCTAATGAAACTATTCAAACTTCATCAATAGTTGTTGAAGAACTTGTGGATGGGGGCTTGATCAAATCAATCACATGCTCCTTAAAAGTTGAGAGAACCTCGACATAGTGGGAGAGTTATTAGCCCACCTACTCACTTATTTGGGTTTAACTGAAACTCAAGACATCATATTAGATGATGATGATCTATCGACCTATAATCAGACAATGAATGATATTGACAAAGATGAATGAGTTCAAGCCATGAATCTAGAAATGAAGTTTATGTACTTTAATTCAGTGTCAGGTCTTGTAGATCAACATAATGAGGTGAAACCTAAAAGTTGCAAATGGATCTACAAGATAAAAACAAGTATAGATGGAAAGGTGAAAATCTCTAAGGCTAGACTGATGGCAAAATATTACCTATGTTTAGGGAGTAGACTATGAAGATACTTTCTCAACTGTTGCCATGAATAAGTCTGTCTGGATACTCTTGTCCACTGGCTCATATTATGATAATGAGATATGTGAAATGGACATCGAAACCATCTTTTTGAATCATAATCTTGAAGAAACCATTTACATGAAACAACTAGAAGGATTCATTTAACAAGATCGAGAGCAAATGTTTTGCAAGCTTAATCGATCAATTCATGGATTGAAACAAGGATTTCAATATTGGAATGTAAGATTTGATATTACAATAAATCTTGTGATTTTGAATGTAGGGTTGATGAACTTTAGGAATCATAATTTGATCCTTAACAAGAAAAAAGAAAAAAGAAAAAAGAAAAAAGAAAAAAGAAAAAAGAAATAAAAGAAATAGAAGAAATAAAAGAAATAAAAGAAATAAAAGAAATAAAAGAAATAAAAAAGTCAAAACGAGTAAGAAATAGGAATTAAAATTACGAAATAAATATTGAGAGAGAGAGGCGAAGGAGTAGACTAGATTCTCGCTTAATTTGCATTGCACCAAAATCAGACACAAAACCACAAGGGAGGCAGAGAGAGACACACAAGAAAGCTTCAAGAGAAAACGAATGGGAACTGTCGAACCTTCCAATTCCCGCAAGTATGGCGTTCCTTTCTATGCTGCCGCTTGGCTTCCTTCAGCTTCTCTCCAATCCAAACACCAACCTTCACAATCTCAAGATCCTCCACATCAATCCCCTGATCCTGACATTTCCTCCGCCGACAACAAATCACTTCCATCTCATCCCGCCAGTTACTACGTAGCTGCCGCTGGCGGTGGCGGAGAAGGTCGGAGTGGGATTTCCAATGCCCTCATACTCGCTCATTTCGATTTTGAATCCCGCTCGCTCTCTGATCACCCTGTAAACTCTCTCTCCCTCTCTGTTCTTCCCTGATTATTTCTATGATTGTCGTTGTTTGTCATTTTGTCTATGTTATTGAGTGAAGGAGAAATGGGGGCGGGTTATAATTTTGTCTTTGGATTGTTCATTCTCTTGCTTACCCGAAGGTTTCTTTAATTTTATTATCCTGTTTGTTTTGGTGATTTCTTTTTCACATGTGTATCGAAATTTGAATTGGGTGAAAATCTGAAAATCTAGGGTGTTGCCTACTTACATTGATTTTGCCATCTCAAATCTCCCGGCAGCATAATTGTCCCACACTGTCTTGCGGTTCTGGTGGTTGACCCTGTGATTTTACACTACATTTTGATGTTCTTTATTTATTATTTTTTTTAAAGAGGAAATGTGAAATTTATGTTAGCAAAGTGATGAACTGTTACAAATTATGAAGTTAAGATATCTTCGTAGTGTAGCCCCGAAGACAACAAAGGTTCTCTCTGATTTCAAATTGGCTTCGGTACATCAAGAAGAAGCAATAGAATTAATAAGGTCTTTGTTACATTTTATGATTTAATAAAAGCCTATACATCCTTGGTTCTTTTGAAAACTCTCCTATTCCTCCCTAACATACACAACTATGAAATAGCCAAGCAAGCATTAAAAGTATCTTGATATCTCTAAAAGAATGATCAAGGATCATTTGGGAGATGTATGTTCAATGCTTTATACGGATCGCTATCTGACTATTTAAATTGCTCAAGAGATCAGACGGTGTTACTTGAACATGATTTGTTCTAGAGGTTGTACAATTGTGTTCTTGAGTTCTATAGTTCATTCCAACATCATTTCTTTGCTAATATATAATTTCTGTCTTGGTGAGTAAACACCTCCCATTCTATTTTCCCACCATGGTACTTTATTTTGTTGTTGTTTTGTCTATGGTTTGGTTCTGCTTACTTTCTATGCTTATAGTGTCTTTGTAATTTGAGCATTAGCGTAGAAAATAAATATAATCAAACCGTTTGCTTATTTCCTTCTATTCTTCCACCAGCTGATACCTTCTTGCAAATGAATGAAGTTAACAGTACATTTGGCTATTACCATCAAATCCATTATCCTTGGCTAAAACGATTGAGCTTTTGGATTAATGCCATCAAGGCTATCATTTCCCAGGATAGGTTTGAAAAAAATCAGAGATCTTGTTAAGATGAGCATTTAGCTTGTGTCAAGATTAAACTTCTCATTGGTGTTCTCTTTCTCCTTTATTTTCAAATGACTCTTTTAATGATATTTGTTTAAAATTTCATTGTTAGTTATTATGAGGAGCTCTCTTTCCCTCATGGCCTTAGGTTATTTCTTTCTTTTTTATTTTTAATTATTTATAATTTGTCAGTGTTCTTATACTAAAAGTGATCTTTATATGAATTGCAATAGTGGGGGGCTTTCATATCCCTCATTAATTTGTTTGTTATTTTCACTCTCAATGGTAGCTCATATGCATGGACATTTTTAAGTATATTTTTTGCTATTCCGTGATATCTTTTGTTATCATTTTGCATTTTTCCCCCTCATTTCATTTTATTCCTTGTGTGCGCTAATTAGTCCACTTATCCTTCCAGGTTGCAAAATATGGAACTGGTTCTGATTTGCCGTACAGAATGGCTATTCATCCAGCTGGAGATGGAATTATTTGTTCTCTACCAAAAAGTTGCAGGTATTACCATTTCCTTTGTTAACTCCACAGCAAATCAATATGAACTGTTGATGAGGATCATAGTTCTTTCTTGGATGAACCTTCAAGTCTCAATATGCTAGTAAATGTTTTAGGTAGGCACATATGGTTATACATATAAGAAATGTGATTTATATTCATGAAAAGTGAAAAAAAAAAAAAGAAAAAAGAAATGAAAAAAAAGTAGAAAAACAGCCTAAGGGCAGGGGGGTGTTAAACCCCCTCCCACAAAACTGTTTGATATGTTATGGCATAGAATAAGAAGTTCCAGTAATTTGATGTGTTAGATCCATGTTTCTCACATTAAGGTCCTCCAACAGGCGCCATTTTGTGAAGGATGAAATATGACTGGTTAACTTCTCAATTGAGAAATAAGATTGGAGTATAATACTTTCAATCTTGAAATAAATTTGCACGTTCCTTGGTCTATTTTAATTCTATCAATGAAGTATTGCCTTTTTTATTTTTTTATTATTTTATTTAGAAAAGAAAAGATTATTTAACTGCAATGTATAGTCATATCGTGTGGTTAATTTGATTGAGCCATCTATTATACCACTGTGTAACTTGAGAAGTGTTGATTTTTAATTAATATTCTGCTCACTTTATTTAGCCTGTTTAAAGTGGATACTGAGAAGGATGCTGGAGATGAGACACTTGGACTAAAACTCTCTCAGGAGGTCCTCAGCCCCTTGGAAGATGTTGGACAGCAGTTATCATTGGCATTTAACAACGAGGGCTCTTTGCTTGCCACTGGTGGTGAGGTAGGAAATTTGAAGATTTGATTGCTTACTATTACTATTATTTCTTTTGGATAGGAAAACAATTTTTTATCCACCCATAATTTAAACTTTGAGAAGGGTGAAGGCAAGGTACTCTCCCAGGCAAGCAAAAGGAGCTTACAAATTCAATCTTAATGTTTATTGCCAATGCATTTCTCAACTTACTAGCCGTTTCTAACCCTAGACCTTTTCTATAATGTCATTTTTCTCTTGAAATAAATACCAATTTCCACTTATTGGACTTTCGACAAATTTCCAAGCCCATAAGTGATAGAGTGTTCAAATATTAACATAATATGACTTCAAGTTTTTTTTTGTTTTTGGGTTGAATGGTGATTTAACACATTGGTTAAATACTATAGGATGCTCAATAATTATTGAGAAGTAGCTTGCATTATTGTTTTCTGATTTGAATACAGTACAGGATGGCAATTTAAGGGTCTTAAAGTGGCCTAGCTTGGACATTGTTCTCAATGAGCCCAGTTCCCATTCTTCGGTCAAGGACTTGGATTTCAGGTCTGCAATGTTATAAATTATTTTTCTTGATAGCTCTTGCATATGTTAGACAATATGATATGTGTATGTTGTTTGTTTATCTAAAGTCTCTTGTGTAATGAAGTTATTGTGATAGCTGTCATTTTATTTTTGCAGTCCTGATGGCAAATATCTTGTCTCCTTAGGTGGCCCTTGTAGAGTGTGGGATATAACTTCATCGACTTTAGTAACCTCTCTTCCGAAAGAAAATGTGAGCAAATAGTTTTATTTGTTGGTGTAGTGATTTTAGTTGTATCATATGCACTTGCATATATGTTAAGAAGCTCTTGAGAAAACGGTTAACTTCGCTCAAGAATGGAGCCAAAAAAACATTCTAGGGGACAAATGGAAACATCTTAGGGGACGTCCCTTTTCTCAAGAGAAGGAATATTTGAAGAAGCTCTTTATATGCCTTTGATATTTGGACCCGTGTGTCATGGACCCACTGATATTTACTACACTTACTTTTTTCTCATAGGTTGTGTTTGGGGTGGGGTGGAGTGCATGGGGAGGGATTCTTTTTTTTTTTTTTGGTTTTCTTGCTGTTTGATTGTGCTGGGTTCTTTTGGAGGTTTCCCTCTACTTTTTTCCTTGCCTGGAGTTTTCTTTTATACACACACATATATATTTAAGAAAAGCAAAATGTCCGCCTTGAAATGGAGTATTTCCTTGGGCTTGACCTAGGCCCTTCATACTGACTGACTGCATGGTAAAGTGAACATTTTTTTAATTAGTTACTTGGCTTGACTATGGCTGGTTCTACCCCAGTAATCCATGAGAGAAAGAAGCATGGTCCACTTCCTTTTTTTCAAGTTACATCAAGAAACTTTTTTCTCATATTTTCACTCGTTGAAAACATGACCACCTTTCCATCTTGATGTCATCTCAACCCTCAACCACCAAGCCAATGACTACAATTCATATTTATTTTCATTCTTATTTAATGACATGATTTTGTGCACATCTCTGTATACTTGACTGACTGATTTTTAACTGACCTATTGACTATAGTTTTTGGAGACATTTCTTGGGAACATCACCCCTATTAGGTTTGAAAACTTGTTACAGAATAGTTCCGTTTGTGCTATGGTAGACCGTTGGTGGGCTCTACTCAAAATCCTTGTTAGGGATGGCTGGCTATGATTTTAGGATGAAACTTAAGGGACTAGAATTTCTTCTTTAAAATTGGAACACACCGCTATAGCATCTCAGCTCCCTTCTCTCATCTTGGAATTGAGGAATTTGGCAGCCTTGAAGATAGGGTTTCTCAACGTTTAATTAGAATGTGTTGAAGTTTCGAGGTTTCGTTTAGGAGGAAAGATCGAAGATTTGACTGTGAAAGATTATCCTTATTGGCGGTAATAATGTAAGTTGTAATGGTTTGAGATACAAAAATGCTACCTTCTTCCATAGGCTTTTGGCTGGCAGCCAGTAGGAGGAAGGACTCAATTTGTTAAAGTACTTTCTCGTGAGGGTCATAGTTTTGCATCATGGATGTTGAAAACAAATTCATTGCCCTTTTATAAGGCCTTATTTCCTAAGGTCAGTAGCCCAGTTTTCTTTCTACAAAATTAGATTAGGGACAATCAATGAGACATTGGCTGATGATTTGGAAAAGGAGTTTTCTTAGGAGGAAGTCTCCTCTTCCTTGCTGTCAATTCAAGTTTCTTAGACGATGGTTTGATTGAAACTTTTTCAACACTATTGGACCATGATAAAGTCCAACATCATGACCATGGTGTCAATTCTTTGGGACAAGTTTCTTAGATTGATGGTTTGACTGCAGAATTTTTTTGACACTTGACCATGATAAAATCCAACATCATGACCATGTTTAGTGACTTATTTATTTCTGGTGCTACACTTTTTTTTTTAAATGGAAAATGCTTTTCATCGATAAAATGAAGAGTTTAATGCTCTAAATAAAAAGAAACAGAGTAAGCAAAATAACAAAAATACGATGAAGTCAACTGGACAAAACCATAAAAGAAAAGCAAATACAACCCATATCAGAATAAATTGGCCCTTGAATGAAAACCACTAAATCCGAAACTATGAGAACAACAATGTGTAGCAAGGATAATGCAAACTAGTGATCTAAGACCAAAGATCAAAGATCAAAATTTCAAAACCAGCTGAGGCTTCAATATTGCATAAAAAATCTTGAGACAAAAAGATCCTTTCGTCTGTAACAACATCCATCAAAGGCAAATTTGCAAACTCTAAGATGATTTAGAGCTTTGGCAACGGAAGTTTTAAAAAGAACTCAAAACAAACTATAATGGGCTGTGTTTTAAAAAGAATCTTTGAGCATTAGTCTCATTTTTCTTTATTAATAAAGAAGCTTGTCTCCGTTTCAAAAACTGACATAACCAAAAACGGTAGTAAGGCATATTATCCAACAACGTTTGCCCATTTGGAGAATGACTCTAGGTATTCCAATGACCTCCTAAATTCATGAATAGACTGATTTATCAGATATAAAAAAAACAACCTCCTCAGATGCAATAATAGCAATACTAGCCCCACTCGTAAGTTGAGCAGCCGTAGCTAGTGGAATCTCAGAATGCAGCAGTTGCTTGAAATCGAAAATCACTTCTTACCACAACACACCATGGTCAAGAAGAAAACAAATAAATGTGCCTCAAATGAAAACTGTATTTTCTTAATAATGAAATGGGACACCAAATCGGTTTATGTCTGTTGCCCTATTAGCCTCATTGCTCGTGCTTACAAAAGATTATTGCTAGAGTTATGTCTAATCGATTGAAGAGTGTCCTTGTATCTTCTCTTAATGAAAAGTGTGGTATCATTTTCAAAAGTAATTGATTGAAGAATTTTCTACCTTTTACTATTGGTGAAAACTAAATAGCCTTTGTGGCCAATAGGCAAATTTTGGACGCTTTTTTGCATTGCAAATGAGGTGATAGATAATTTAACAGTGTTTCAGAAGACACTTAGCTCCTACCTCCCCTTTGGACCCACAGCTGGCAAAATGCCTTTGGAAATCTAGAAGTCCGAGGAGGGTGGTTATATGGGTTTTTGCTGTTTGGGAGTTTAAATTGTGCTTCAGTTATGGAAAAGAAACTTTCCACTCATTATATTTTGCCACATATTTGTCCATTGTCTTAGATCTCATGAGGACCTGCAGCATATATTATTCGTCGTGTTTACGACACCAAGTCTTGGAGTAAGCTCTTTCACACCTTTAATCTCAGCTGGTACCTCGATAAAGTCTGCAAGAATAATGTTAGACAGCTACTAATTGGTCCACCTATGGGGAAAATTGCATCCTTGCTCTGGTGCAATGCTGTCAAGGCAATCTTGGCAGAAATCTGGTTCGAGAGAAACCAACGGGTCTTCCACTATAAATTTTGCTCTTGGCAGGACAGGTACGAGTTGACACAGCTGAATGGCTCTTTGTGGTGCTCTCTAAGCAAACAGTTCAACGACTTCCCAATGCAAGACATCTTACTTAATTGGCAGGCCTTCATCCTTCCTCCTTGATTGAAGATCCATATTGGAGCATTGTCTTCTGAAGATTCTCCTCTTTGCAGCTCCTTTCTGCCAGATTTTTCTCCCTAGTATCGTTATTTTGTTTGAATGTTTTATTATTGGTTTATTGGTTGGTATTGGCTGTGTGTAGCCCCCACTTGGACTATTTATTTTAGTTTTGATATTTTATTTTCTTGATGTGATAAGGGTGCTATGGGGTGTCAACCTAGTTGAGATGTTCGAGTGCACCTCCTGATCCTTTTTGGTTTTCATTTTTGCTCATTGTATGGATCCTCTTGTACTATGAGCTTTTGTCTTATTATTTATCAATATACGAGGCTGTTTCCTTTTCAAAAAAAAAAAAAAAAAGTGTAAGAAGAAAGGTGTACTCCTTCAACTTGATTTGGAAAAAGCTTTTGATGAAGTTGATTGGATTTTTTTGGATGCAATTTGAAGGCTTTTGTATACGATGAAGGACTTGGGTTTGTGGTCGTATCTCTAGTGTCAGTTACTCAACAATCATTAATGGTAAGCTGTGAGAAAAGACGTTAATGGTAAGCCTTGAGAAAAGACATTAACAGTAAGCCTTGAGAAAAGACATTAATGGTAAGCCTCGAGATGATCATTCCATCATTGCAGGGTTTTATGCAAGGAAACCCACTCTTGTCTTTACCTTAGTCGTTTATTTACATAGGGCACTCATTTTGGTAAAATTGTGCTCATCCTGTTGGTAATTCTTCTTGTTTGAATCATTTGCAATTTGCTGATGAAACTTTATTAATTTTTTCCCTAATTCAACAGCGTTGGTGATATTATCAAAATTTTTTAATTGACTTTCAGACTGAAAGAAACTTTAACAATAGTGAGCTTCTAGGATCAATATTAGTGAATCAGATTGAGTTCGTTGACAATGATTTTTGGTTGTAGACAAGATTCTTGGCTCACTACATGTCTTGGTGCTCCATTGAGTGCAAATGCAAAAATGCCTTCTTTTGGCACTCTTATTGAGCAAATCCAACATAAACTTCATACTTGGAAATTTGCCTTTATCTCAAAAGGTGTTGGGTCAAGCTATTCTATCAAGTATGCCAATTTACTACCTTTCATTATATCATTATCATCTTCCAACTAAGGTTACTAAATCTGTGGATTAACTTTTTAGAGACTTGTTTTTTTATTTAAAACAGAGATGAGCCTCTTTATTAATTATCATAAATGAGACTAATGCTCAAAGTACAAGAGAATTATACTAGGTGCATAAAGGAGTAAAATGACTAAAATATCAATAAAAACCACAGTACAAACAAGCCAAACTCCTCTAAATCTCAAGCCAAAAAGGAGAGGAAAAACTACAAAGCAAAAGTACTGGATTTTCAATAAGAAACCTAGATTCAGCAGCAGACTTCCACACTAATAGGTTCAAAAAGAAAGGAGAGAAGATGACAAGAAAAGGCAAAAAACAATGTTGAACCCGAGAAGTCTTACAAACAACTTTCAACCCAAAAAACAACAAAATAAATTCAATTTCTCTTTCAAGAGGAAACCATTCTTGTGCCCAACGAGAAATGATGAAACAAGAAACCAAAGCTCTGAACTGCCAAAAATAACTTTTGAAAAATAGAGGAACTGAGCCGAGCAGGAACCTTGCTTCAACATGCCTCCTAAAGAGCCTTTAAAACTTGAAAGAAAGTCTAGATCTGTATTAAGGTAACCAAGAAGCTGTCTATGGCCTAACTACTGAAGTATCTGAGAAAACCTTGTAATCCACTAAACAAAATTCAGAGATAATTAACTGATGAAGCAGAGAACAGATCTACTTTCGAGAGCTCAACCCAAAACTATTCCACATTCTTCAACAAAAAACTTCAAATGCTCTGGAACTTCACAATGCTGAGCTTGAGAGGGAATTGTATAAGGACCAGCTTTTCAAAACCTACAACTTCCTCAATCTGGAACAGGACATTTAAATCAGAATCTAAAGGGTCCTTTAGCAATCGATCCTCTTTCTCAGATGTTTTCAACAAATGGTCATCTTCCTCACTGCTTACACTAAAGGGAGATTCAAAAACTAAAACGCACTTCTTTCTAGACAAAGAGAACGGAGTTTGACTGGGAGTCTCTAAAAAATTTAACCTTTGAGTTAGGTAAAGGAAGTACAGAGTAGTTAAAATGAGGATAGCTAGAACTCTAAGGGTCTGGTTTGTTTGGGTGAGATGGGGCTTGAAAAAGGGCACACTTTGCCTTAACAAATCCAGATTCTAGTCTAGCAACAACCTTGCTTTTAGAAGCCTTTTGTTTTGAGGCCTCCTTCAATCTGTTTCTTCTATCAAAGTGCTTTGGGAATGTCAAGCGACGCGGGAGTTCCTTTGGTTTTGAATGTTTCTTTGACTTGTTTCTTAACTTAATTTGGCCAAGGAAGAAATGGAAGAAGAAGAATGCAAAATGGAGTAAGATTTAGAATTTGGGACTCTTCTGGAAGAAGTTTTAGAGGGCACTGAACTGGCATTAGAGAAGGGAGTCAAAGCTTTTAGAGGAGTAATGGGAAAAGACTTGCCATTGGAGGACATTGGATCAACAAGAGGGGGGTCACAATCCGGCTGGATAGATTTTACAGCTGTATAGAAATAAATGGGCTGAGTAGGGTTTAAGATCATGATTGCATCAGTAAAGAATCGTGGAATTTCATTGGGCAATGACGGTAGCTTACTCGAAATTTTTTCTTCTCCCTAGAAGCTCCACTTGCCTTAGTCCTTTCACATTTGATTATTTTTTCCTCTCTCCTCCTTAACCGTGACTCTTCGATTTCTTTGCTTGTGTTCACACTAATTTTGAAGGAAGCTTGTTTAGGTATCATCGTTGGATGAATGGAAGACCTTTTTTCTGGTGCCTGCGAGGGATGCTTTTGACAAACACCCTGTTCTACCACTTCAAAAGGATTTCTTGTGAAAGAAGGGGTTTTTTGTAATGATTTTAGAAATTCCACACCCTTCAGAAGAAAGAACCTTCAATACTCCATCTTTCATAACCTGGTTTAATCTCTGCAAGTCAAATTAGTTTGAGAAATTATCAAGTGATAAATAGCCCTTGGTTATTGAAGGAGGATCTATCGACTCAATATCTTCGAAGTTTAAGAAAAAATTTCCTCTGTTGAAGTGAGTTATTTCTAATGTTACTGGCATGAAACCATCGTTTCGTTTTACTTGAATCTTTGCTTCAAAGACATTTAGGAGGTTTAGTGTTTCAGTTGCGATATTCTCTAGACCCCTATAGCTTCAAACGTCCTTTTGTTCCAATAATCTAGAGTGAGGATCTTAATTTTAATCCATCCTCCATATCCTTCAATAAATGAAGGCTGGCTATGTTTCCTTCTGCTCCATTTTTCAAACTTCATATGAGAAGGGCCCAAAAATTTCCATGATTCTTCCTTACCGATAAACACTTCTAGAGATCCTTTCGTCAATTTAATCAGAGTTCTTTGCAAAGAAAGGATTAATGATTATTTTTGTTTGAAGATCCTCTACACTTCTAATTTTCTTCCAATCATCAAACACAAATAATCTTTAAATGATCCATAGGTTATCAAAATCTTCTTTGGTAACTTCCTGATTTATTATCACCCAATGTTGAATTGCACTTTGTTTTGCTGAAACTGGAACAGGGGAAGGGTGCTCTGTTCTACAAGCTGCTGAACAGAGAAACCAATATTACATTTAACCTTCACCATATTAGCATAACTTGCCCTATGTGACTTGGAGGGGAGCTGTGTGGAATTCTAAAGATGATGCCTCAGATAATTTCTCTTGTGAATTGTTCCGGTACCAGTTCAAATAATCATGCTTCATGAGAAAAATTTCCAAAATTTTATAGAAGGATTTCCAGCCATGTCGGGAGGACAAATATGAATGTAGGATTCTTCATTGTTCTTCTCCCAAGATACACACTTCATCACCCAATCTGTATTTGACATAAATTTTAAGAGCCTTATGCTTCCATTCTCATCATAACCGTTTCGAAGAAGGAAAACATTCCCTGGGCCACTTAAGGAATTTGAGATCTCTTTCAAGAACCATCTTAGTTGAGACTTTGATAAAGAAAGAATCTTCTGTGCTTCCACGCCTTCAATAATAAAAAATCTTTGTCGAACCAGATACAATAGAAAGAGTTAACAACTTCGCAACTTTCAACTTCCATGATCTAAAAACCTGGAATCAAGTTAACAGCAGGCTGAATGGAGAAAGGAGAAAGGAAGAAGAAAAGGAAGCTGAAACAATTTTCTGAAGCAAAAGAATGTTGGTAAATAGTATCATCTAGAGGCTAATTCTTTTAGAAACTTGTTCTGAGGTGGACCTTTAGAAGAGAGTATCATTGTTGATAAATAGTATCATCTAGAGGCTAATTCTTTTTGGCCAAAGCATACCTCGAGGGGTCCTTACAAATGTTGTTGGTACTTGGTTCTTATTTGTTCTACCATTGATCTAGTTGCTGACTGTGCTCAAAGATGTCTAAAACGTGGTAACCATTCATCCTTTTGGCATAACCCTTGTTTGACTTGGGGGATTGCTACGGTTAAACCTTTTAATCCTAGTGATTTGGAGGTGATTGAATGAGCTAGTCTCTCCTATTTTCTATTGCTTATAACTTCACAGCTGGGAATGACTCTTGCGTCAATACGTTTGGATATTGATTCCAAATTGAAGGTTTTGGTTACAAACATGGAATTTTCAGTCTCTATCTCCTATCTTCGTCCAACCAGATTAGGACTCTTCTGCAGATCCTAATTTTTTCTTCACTACAGTCATCCATTTGACAAAAGATCATCTAACCTTCTCAATCTCCTTCGGGTTGTTATGATGACTCTGACGTGGAATCTAAAGTTAGCTTGAATAGCATTTTGTGAAGTCAGTTTTCCTCCTTCCTCCTTAGTGTCCTGTGAAGTTTCTTTCTTAGTGAAGCTTGTGGTCTTGAGATGTGTGAAATTTCTCCCATGATTTGAAATGGAAAACATTTTTAAAAGCTTCAACTCAAGGGCATGCTGGCAGAAGCTTATTGACATTTTCAATCTTCAATGGGTCTTCAATGCTTCCTTCAAAGATAACGTTGTTCAAATATCGGGTTGTAAGTTGGAAAAGCGAACCTATATACTTCGGATAAATGCAGTGAAGTGTTTACTTGCTGGAATTTGGTTCGAAAGGAACCAAAGAGTTCTTCATGATAAGGATTTATTGTGGATAAATCGTTTTGAAGGTACAAGACTCGATGCATCCACCTGGAGCTCCCTTTCTAAGGCATTCTCAATCTTCTTGGTGCAAGACATTTGCCTCAATTGGAAAGCTTTTACTTCCCTAGATTAGAGGCTACTTTATTTCTTAGTTCAAAGAGATTACGGATTGTATTATTTTCCCTTTATGTTAAACTTTGTTATCTTCCTTTTGTATCTTTTGGTATATGATGAGGGCGCTAAGGTGGTGCAACTTGAACTAGTTGAAATGGCGAGGTGCACCTATTGATCATTTTATTGTGTCTTATATTTGCTGTCTTATGTATACTTGTATTCAATCGTTTCATTATATCGATGAAAATTTTGATTTTTTTCCAAAAAAAAAATGAAGTCTCCAAGTTTTTAGTACAAATAATGTCATTTGCACAAATAATTTGGAATGAACTTGTGGTACGTGCCTTGAATTCAGATGCAAGGAAGGATGGCAATAGAAGTGTTGATCCTAACAACCTCGAGCATTCTGTGAAATATTTTATCTTTATTTAGTTTAGTTTACATTAGTCTTTCTTACATTACATTTGTTAGTCTCATATCATTATCCTAATGAAGAGGCTTCTTTCTTGTTAAAAAAAACATTACATCTGTTAGTTTCCTTTTTTATGTTACATGTTATATAACTTTTTGTGACTTGGTCTTTGAGTAATAGATTATTATTTTTCTCCCTAAAACTACATGTTTGAATAATGAGCAGTTCTCTTACATTACATTTGTTAGTTTCCTTTTCTATATTATGTGTTATATAACGTGACTTGGTCTTTGAATAATAGATTATTATTTTTATCCAAAAACTACATGTTTGAATAATGAGCCGTTTGAGAAAGGAAACAAATTGATATCTGGTGGAGAGGCAAGTAAAGTTTACCGCACAATGGATTATGTGGGCACGAATGATAGATCAATTGGGATATTTTGAGCTGTCCCATATGCCATGATGCAACCAACATGCAAATCTTTGATAAGTTGGTTATCTTCTATTGGGTTCCAAAAGTATTATCGGTACAAAATTTACCAACCAATCAGAGGATAATGGTTTTGTGAGAAGTCGGGCATTTCGTGGATGTCATTAATTTATCATTAGTGGTATGTAAGGACTAAGGATGTCAGTGTGTTATTTTGGTTCTCAGGTGGTCAGGATTTGGGATTGTATTGTTCTTTAAATGTTTTCATGGTTAATCACTACTTGGTTGTAGTTGCTAATTTTTGTTTTTAATTGTTTTTTTTTATTTGCACTCCCTTTGGGCGTTAATATCCCTTGAACATTTATTCCTTTTGATATACCAATAACAAGTTCTCTGCTGTAAAAGAAAGAACTCCCCGTGTTTAGAGTTTTTTGAAAACTCATTTTCTTTTCACTAACAAATAAATTTTGTTTTTCAAAAAAAAAAAAAAAAAAACTTGTGGTTTGCAGGATGAGGTTTTTATCTCATGCAAATTTTCTTTGACCAACAATGGGGATATGGTTTTATACACTGCTGCAGTGACTGGTAATGATATTTCTTCTGACTTGTGTTTGCCCTATAATCGAAGTGTTATCTAATTTTGTTGAGGATTGTGATAGGCAAAGGTGGAAGCATTGTATCTTGGAATGCAACCACTTGGAGGAGGGTAGCCTCAAAGCTCATAACTCGTGATAATATTACTGCATTCAATGTTTCATCTAGTGGAAGACTCCTTGCCTGGTACTAAAATATGTGAATTTTTTCCTCTTGCAAGGATCTGCTATTATTTTGACACTTGAACTTAGTAGTACGCCGCTCATGCTTAGAAAATGTCAATACCATTAAATGGGAGGTGAAATTCCAGCTACTTTGGTTTTCTAATTTTGTAGGCTCTTATCTGTCATGATTTTCTTAGGCATTTACTGGGTGCACTGTGAGATTTCTTATCCGAACCCAATGATTGAGAGAATAAGATGTATTAGGTAGTTGGAAGAAAACTGTGGACTTTACTTTTAGGCTTTCAATAGGTTCGTGCCAACTTATCTCATCTCACCTTTTTTGTTTAGCTCAAGGTTAATTATCTATGACTGTTTGTCCATGAGGTTAATTATCTCATTTGCAAAGGATATATTGCAAATGAGATGTAGTTGAAGACTAAAAAAATATTATTCTCATGGTTCTTTGAACTTATGCCTTTGCTATTAATTATTCTATTCGAAATATCGGGATGACATTTTCTTTTTGTTACCTTGTTTTCTAGGCTAGTCTTCAATATGCGTTACTTTTGTGTCTGAATGGGTTTAGTACTTCAATACATTTAATAATGGTTTCTGCTTCATTATTGGTGTAGTGGTACAACTCAGGGTGACGTTCTGATCATGAATTCAACCAGCTTGCAAGTTCGAAAGATAGTTAAAAAGGCACACCTTGGTTTTGTAACGGCATTGAGCTTTTCCCCCGATTCAAGGTTTTAATAGAGCATCTCTGTTTAGCATAATTTGATATCACTGTAATAAAATATCAATTATGAACATTATTTTTTTTTTTGAATCCAGAGCTCTGGTTTCTGCATCAATGGACTCCAGTGCTAGGGTGACTGTAATTGAGGAGGAGCAGAAAAAAGGTAGTCGTATCCTTGTTTTTTTGTCTAATAATTCAAACTTATATCGTCACATGCCATGATCAGTTGTCAATTTTCACCACACTGCACTTGACCTATAAAAACGAGATAAAGAATAGATAAATAATCTTAAACTGTCATTCGTTTCGAAATTGCCCCTATACCTTTTAAACTTCATAAATGTTTCAAAACTACCACCGGAACATAAGTATTTTGAAATTCCAAACAGATGTTAGGAATTAAATTGAGTTGTGGTGACCTAAAATTTATCCAATGATTCAAATTTTCAATCCAGGTCATTGCTACACCACATAGCGTCTTACATCTGTCTAAAACTCCAAAATATATACAGTAAATTCAGTTTTAATTGGTGAAGTTGACACTTTTGGAAGTATAGGGATATCTTTGAAACAAAGAGCAAAGTTTAAGGGTGAAGATGTAACGATACACCACGTCACTAATAGTAAGCTTAGGTTTAAAACAGCATGATGCTTCAATTTTGATAGAAAACAGCAAAATATTACTCTGGGCTTTTAATCGAAGGGTATGTTGATTGTTTGGTGTCATGGTTGTTAATGGTGGAAGATGTGATGTGCTTGATGCAACCTGATCAGAACAATTTTTTTGACATTTATACTTGAAGGGAAATTATTGTTATTTTATTTTTTAAAAGTTCAATGATATGCAGTATAGGGACTCGTTTATTGACTTTTGTTCTTTTTAAAATATAATTAGTTGATATTTAATTCATGTAGTATATAGACTTGTTTTATCAGAATAAAAGGCTCACCGTTTTTTAACTTTACAGTCTTTTTAGCCAATGGAACCCTTTGGTTATCACTAAATTAGCATGGATTTGGGTGCAGGAATGAACATGTGGATCATCATATTCATCTTGCTAATTGCTATTGCTGCTTATTTTTTCATTCAACAATCCTGAATTTCACATAAGTTTGAGGTTCCCACCCTTTTTAATGGTTGAAATGAAGGTGGGAATATAGAGGAACTCAGAGCCTAACAGTTTGAATTGAAACCGTTTCTTTTTCTTTTACTTTCCCTTGACAATGACTAGTTATATTCAAATTCAAATAAGTAGTATCCCAATTCTATGTTACATGTAAAATTCCCACATTTTTGTTAGTGTTCAAAATTGAAATCTTTTGACATTTACTTTGTAATTTAGTTGGATTTCTTATCTCCTCTCTAACATTAAAGAATAATTGTGAATGTCAAAGTATTGTTTACAACTCCTATGAATGTGATTAGTTGGATACAATGACCAAGAAAATGAAAGTGAACTTTAGAACGATGGTCTGTTTTCTATTTGTCACTTTTTATAGATAGCCTGACAACAGATTTTAGAGATTGCTTTTGAAAAGTATTTAAAATATCTGAAAATGAGTAAAATGCACAAAGGTTTGAGCGTACCTTTAAGCAACATACTCTACAATGATCACATGCTCCATCATCGTCAATTGAACTTTATATTCAAGAAACTGATATGCCTCCAAGAATTTTGATTTATTACTTCTGAGAAATTGCTTTGAAACCCACTTGATTGATCGTCCACCATCGCCCAGATGGGAAGATCCCACCATCAGACATGAACACAGTCTGAACCTCGATGAGTTATGGTTTAAAATTAGGATAGTCTGCCGTAAAGGTTCTTAAAACGTAAATGGATATTAGTCTTATCACATTTATTCCTTTCATTATATTTTTTCTCATTAAACTCACCTTTTATTGCTCTCCCTCCATCTTTTGTAAAACAATTTAAATTTACCAAAAATAAAAATAAAAAACTGCAATAATCCTTGTGTAAGTACACTGTATAGCAAGCCAGTGTAAACAATTTATATTAATAAAAGTCTTTTAATAAAAGTCTTTTAAAAACTATAGCAAATCAAAAGTATATAAAAATATAGCAAATCAAAAGTAGAATAATTTTAAAAACTGAAAATGTTTATAAGCCCACGATGAAAAATATAAAAAATAACTCAATCAACATGCGATTAATTGGTCACATGTGTGTGGGTAATCTTGTACTAAACGATCATCATACACTCGTGTAAACAATAATACAACTAATACATGATCTTGTAGATTACCATAAACGACGACGAAATAGGACCAAATTTAAACGATCAGATAATAAACTCTGAATATATGTACAATTGTTTGTGCAAGTATAAACGATCATTTAGAGAAGTCAATCACTCATAATTATAAAAATACCACCAAAATCAACACGTTATAAAAAGGAGAAAACGTTTGTTCAGACTTTTCTTCTTCTTTACACTTCTTTGTCTTCTTCACATAATTTTCATCGTACATCTTCTTCAATCGTTCATTTTCACCTACCTTCTTCAACAAAACTTTTGAAAATCTTCTTCATCTTGTTCTTCACATTCGATTCTCCATCAATCTTTGGAAATTTGTTTCCGACATTCTGGTCGTTGATCAATATTTTGATTCCACAACCACATTTATCTCGATCTCTCTCCATTCTATCTCGATCTATATCCAATATAAAGAAATCATAATCTATGTTCGTTTTATTTAATTTAATAATCACTCTTATTCTATGTAACTTAATCCTAACTTCTTTTTATAAATAAATGGTGTGTAAGAAACAAGCAACATCAACTAAAAAAAACAATGAAATCTAAATGAAAGGCACAAGAAAAACAAATTAAGAAAGAAAAAGAAGTGAATGTAACAAAATAAAAAGCCAATAGGTAGTATTTTCTAATGTGTTACATGTGCATGGTTCATTTACTAAGAAACCTAAAGGTGAAGTATAAGAGAATAGTTGATATTGTATTTTACGCATGTGGCAAAACTTATGATCTAGTAGATTTTGAGCATGGGATGTGTCTGTTGGAATAAGGTGCGCCAGGTACACACAACAATTAGAATCACTTGGTTTTTCAAGGTGGTCTCGTGCGTACTCACCCTGTAGGAGATATACGATGATGACTATTATACATATGCTTCGTAATTATAAATTCCACTAGTCTATTATACGGACCTATTTTAAACGTTTTGAACACTTTTTATTTATGTTTAAAAAAAACTACACATGTATATGTATCTAGAAAGAACGTATAAATAAATTCATTTGAAATCATCCCCGAAAGATAAAATCAATAAGATTACCCATTGGACCAAGTGTTCTGAGGCCTCCAGTTTTTGTTTCCTAAATGATATTGTATTGGCCTATTGGGTATTCTTGAGTGGCTGAAGTATCACAAGGTAATCTTCTTAAGAGCTAGGAATACTTGTATTATGTTATGTTCTAGGTTTGTCCAATTGTCTTTAATTGGATACTTTATTAAGTTTGAGTATGATTGATTATTTGCAACGTGGGACTTAATGTAAATTGCCCGACTCGAAAATTCTACTTGAACTAAAGGTTTCTTCCTTGTTCTGCATTATTACTTGAAATATACTAACAAATGGAGCAAATAGGCTATGAAATTAAAGAACATTTATCTTTTGGATTTTAGGTCATAAGTTTCTATTGAGACTAAACATTTATTTTCGTTTTAATTCTGATGCAACTTCGTACAATATTGTTTATAATTCCAAAATTCAATCACCCTGAAGATTTGGAGTTTATAGATTATCTTCCTTGTATTCTTTATAACTATAAAATTCTGCTGATTAGAGGATACTATTCAAGTTGTATGATAGTGTAGCTCTATTTCTTATTCTTAAGGACCTTTTTATTGGATGGGAGGTGGTAGATAGTAAGATTTCCCTCTATTTGGTGGAAGAACGTTGTCTATTTTTTTTTTTTTTTTTGTTGTAGAAGATATTTATTTACTTCCTCTCATGTTATTAAAATATTCAAATTTATGTATGATATTTTGTCGGGACAATGTTGTTTTCGAACCCCTATTGAACTTGGATCTTCTCAAGAGCTTGAAAGGATTAGTTTTAAGTGAAGTTAAGACAAGAAAGTGGACTTGAAAAGTATGTCATGGTGGGTAGAAGGAAGGAAAGCTATTGTGGTTTGGTTTAAAAGATAAATTTGGCTAAGCCCATGGGTTTAGCGTTTTTGGACTTGGTGGACAACCAAAAGAAGAGGAAATAACCTCTAAACAGGTTATCTTGGTGTTTTGGACATAGGCTAGATGACAAGCTTGTGTGTATGTGACCATGAAGGTAGAAATAACCTCTAAAGTTGTGCTTGGCATTTTTTATCGTGGGCTAGGCGAGAAGGATTTCAAAGAGGTTATTATTAAGCCACCAATTCATCCAAAAGCTTAAGCTTGTGGTTGAAGGCAAATTTAATTATATATCACCAACACTCATCCTCACTTGTGGGCTTGAAATATCTGAAAGGCCCAACAAGTGGAAATTGATTTTAATTGGGAAGGAAACGACAATGCAAGGGCTTGAACACAGGACCTCCCTGGACCACCTGCTCTGATACCATATTAAACCACCAATTCATCCAAAAGCTTAAGCTTGTGGTTGAAGGCAAATTTAATTATATATCACCAACAGTTATCTTGGGATGTTTTTGGCTTGGTGAGAATACTTTCTTAGAGGTTAGTTTGGCATGGGCATGCGATTGGGAGCCCACGACCATGACAAAAGGTTAGCAGGGTGTTTTCCTTGTTTTAGGGTTAGGCGTTTTGGTTAGGCAAGGTGATGAAGAGGTGGAGGTGTTTTGGTTGTGCATGCATAAGTTAAATTTCAGTAAACAGGAGCTGTCAATAAAGATTCATGCAAGGCTCAATATAAATAGGTCACTTTAGATTGAAATTTTACCCAAAGTACTCGTGTAGTTTTGCTCAAATTGCTCTCAAATGTTCAAAAATGAAGTCTATTTTTTAAGTTGGAGCTTCCGGTTCAACTGGGTGAGAGGAAGATTGGGTTTGAGTTGAAAGAAGGACGAAAGGTCACTCCTATGAGAAATATGGGCATTCTTCAATACAACGAGGCTACGAAATTCATCACGAGACGTTTTTAGCTGAAATTTTGAGGCAAGAAAGCTAAGAAAACTTGCAACAATTTTGTAGAAGAAATTATTTTTATTTGAGTTATGAAGATTAAGATATTAAACTTTAAAGTGGAGGTAAGGCTCTCGCCGAAACAGTGATTTATGGACAGTGGAGATTGTTGGTCGAGAAGTGTGTTGTGTTTGGCAAGATGGGCGTGGAATGTGGTTGGAAGAGGTTAACGAGGGTAGTTGAGCATGTGTTGGACGCACGACCTACACACAAGGCAAGCCCTGCGCGTGCGCAAAGGCTGTGCGAGATGCATTGGGCGCGTGCAAGATGGCCAAGCGGGATGCGTGAGGCACGCTAGCAAGGCCTGTCCTTTTGCATTGATATGTTGTCCTCAACTACGTAAAACCATATATTAAGGTTCAAACAAATTAAAACTCTATCAAATTACATATATTTAGACATATTGTGTCTTTATACTTTGGTTAGCCCATACAATCATAATATTTAATAACAAATTGCTTTCTTACAAATTCACTAAGAGCAGAGAAAATTAAATGTAAATAGTTTTCAATTGTTTAATAAAAATGCTCATTTGGTAAGAGAGAGCTTGGCCTTAATAGGGGTCGAATTCAAAAAAGTGACGCATAAACATGAGGTTAGAGAGAGCTATATGAGTGTTTTATTGTTAGGCTAACTTCTTAGCATTTTTTCAATTAAATCTATAAAACGTAAAGTTGAGAGGCGCTCGAGCTCCCTTGGACCTATACTAAATTTGTCGATGACCTTAACTATCACAAGTGTTAGACACACAATTAAATTCAATTAGAATAAATATTGTGAGCAATAGATTTAGAGAAACGACGTACACTAAGATAACATAACGATACAAAGTATGAAATGTGAGGACGTACGTTGAGAAGTTATATTCTAGCTAGGCTAGTGTCTACATTCATGACTCAACATTGTTCATACTTGCATAATATATGTAAACGAATGTTGGAGTATTTTGAAATCCTAAATAGATCACATGCCTTCAATTTGAAACCCTCCATTTGGATTTGTCAATTGTAAAGACCCCTTTTTGGAATCAAGCTCAAAGTTAGTATTCACTGTAACCATAGAAAAATGTGTCGTAGACATAGTACTCTTATTTGCTCATGAATATGTCTTTCCCAAACTTTACATCATCATAGACATAATGATTAAGTTACTAAAAAAAAGCTGCCATCTCCCTCGAGCTCATGATCTTCGTCTTCATCATATCCATCTTCATTGGACCTTGAAATTGAGTTAATTAAGTTAGAGGTTTTCATATTAGGCTAATTTTACTTTCAATAACAGAATCCCTAATTTTTTAAAAACTTTTTTGTCAAATTAATTTTCTTCCCAAAAAAAAATCCAAATCAAATTCTCTCTTAATTACTAAAGTTGCAATTTTGAGAAATTTTTTTGTTCTTCATAACGATCGTCCCCTAGACTTAAAATTCTTTGATACAAGTCTGATTGAGTAAAGACCGGTGGAGGAAGATGCATAGGGAGAATGAAGAAAAATGATAGTATCATATTGATACGACAAATATGGCAGTTAAATAGATAATCGCATTAGTGTTGCGATGCTTATACACTTGAACTGTAGCATCGCTCTACATGGCTTTTTGCACGCACATCCAACCTTCAACTTTGAGTTCCACAACGCTTCCTTCAAGTAGGGTTGCACCACAACATTGTCCACTTGACTTGCATTGTGCCACACGAACATTGTGGAGCTTCGACTCTTCATGGTTTATCTCTATTTTGTGAATGACATCACGTTGTAGTTATCCTTACCTTGTTTGCATTTTGCCAGTTGCACCACGCTAAGATGCATATTAGTAGCCCTTGAGGAATTTTTTACTCTTTTTTTTTTTTTTACCCTAACTCATGCTTTGAGATTTCGATTTGGTCCACATGCAAGTCTAAAGCTTGTTTTACCTCAATTACGCTTGAAACTTGTAAAGTTATGAAATAAACATGTAAAACCAATAAATGATCCCAAATTAAACTAAACAAATAGCACACTTAGGTACTATCAATATAAAATAAGAGTATTTTGTCTACCTCAAGTACAACGGTAATATGAAAAAAATTATAAAATATGTATGAATATTTTAAGTCATGTATGAGTTGAGTCTAAAATCTTTGCAAAAAAAAAAAAAAAAAAAAAAAAAAAAAAAAAAAAAAACTGCACCATATATCTTCTGGTAACGAACCCCACCTTAGTGACATAACTTCCAACATTTATATTCCAAAAGGCGAACAAGTGCGAACATTAGGCACTGAGAGATTGTTGTCCTTAAACGAGAAGTTCTATAAGTGACACCTTTTAAATATATCTTGCTTAATCAAGCGCAGTCATTTGCATCCTGAAAGGTTAGCAAGTGTGGCATCTAAACACTTCGAGAGAGGGTCGCCTAAATCATGAGCATTTTACGTAAGTTAAATCGCATTGAGGTTATCCAATTGCTTAATTGCCTAATAGTGCGTAGACTTTCCTTCCACTTTTTCTCGCATGCAAGTTAGTTCACGTATTCTTCCGTTTTATTATACTTTATCTCCCCCCCCAGTGCATGAGTCTATAGGTGAGTGTAAATAACTTTAGTTTTACTTTATATATATTCTTTTACCGTAATCAGCATAATGCCCGAAGGATGAGTAACACCCTAGAACTAATATCTTGAAAAAATTCCTCGTGTTCAATCCTAGATCACCCAGGTAAACCTACGACTTTACTTGCACTTGGACAAACAGTAAAAAAGTTTAGATTCAACGATGACTTAGGCTTCATGTGATAAAGAGGTACATAGTGAGCACTTTATGCTATGTCATGACCCATGACGTATCGCTTAGAATGAACCACACAATACAGAAAGACATGGAGAGTGCATTATGTGTAGTGACATGGAGAGTGCATTATGGGTAGTGAACCTACTTAGTAATTATTGCAGTTGCGTTGATGTTAGATTACTAAGACCAAGTCCCAAATAACATTTGTATGTTGTTCCAATAAGAGAACAACAAAAACCCAAATAGAGCTTTTGAACCAAAAATTGAAGCCCATTGTCCGTTTTGTGTAAAAATTAGGATATTAAATGTCACGCCCCGTCCCAAATGTCACACCACGCTACCAGATGAGGGCGTGCCACCTAGACATCCATTGCGCACTAAATGCCTAGTAAGCGGAACAACTCTTCTTCTTGTCTCTTTGCAAAGCTCTTCCATTGAACCTTAGAAACATTCACAACTTTTGCAGCGGAAAACAATTTTTCAACATAGCTTTGTCGCTTACTCTTATTACTTAATCCAACTTAGGCGATAAGCACAAGATAAACACAACGAAAAATAATAACTTTTTAAACCTTACTCTGTTACCTACTACTTTTACAAGCATGACTTAACTTTCACTCTTAGTCGACAAACTCAAAGAGATACAATAAAACAGCGAAATAACTTAACTTCATGTCTTTATTAACTTAACACTTACATAATTCATATATTAGAAATTTGCATGAAATAAAACCAAGTTTGATCTTCTCACGTTCCTCTTCTCACCAAGGTGTTGTTCTTCGCGCCAAGATGTTTGGGTGTATAAGACTTTTGATCCTTGTTCTTTTTCCTTTTTGTCACCTTCAATCCAACCCAAGGACATCCTTTAAGGTCTTACTTTTCTTTCTTCCCTGCTAAACGTTGCTCTTTGTGGTTGGTACTTGGAGGCTAAAGGTGTAACCTCACCCTTCGCGATTGCCCAACCACCTCTCTTAGCTAGCTGACCGCATTTCGGGCTATCATTTACCTGACTCGATTCCTTGGCACTCTAGCTTATTGGGTTTGACCTCACCAATTTGGGTATTGCTCTCACCTTTCTTTCGAGTCGTGTAATCCGCGCTAAGGAGTGATGCACTTACCAACTAGCTCCTTAAATGCATGATGACATGCCATGGCTAGCACATGTAAGACAACAAAGTTACTCTATCTTCCCTCCGTAACTAGGATACAATGTCTGAGAACCATCTTTCGCATGGCTTCAATGTCTGGCAACCTGGAGAGGGAAAAACTTAAAACATAAGTCAAACAAACTTAGTGAGTGATAGGTTTGAGAAAACCTTTTTGGGAAAAACACATGGAATCACAAGTAAAGTCAAACCGCATCAAATAAATCATACCACATCAAGCTACAACAAATAAATAACCAACATAACAAGCACCGTGTGCTTAAGTCATCTCGCAACCAAGTTCATCACGAAGACCTGGGATTTTCCCCTCGCCTAGATGTGAGATTCACACTCAACCAGCGCCACGCGAGTTACCTGGGATTTCCACCAACACCTCGTCACATTCAAACTTTCTTAGAGCAGGGATTCATATTCAACCAGCGTCTCATCACCAACTTGCTTGGACTTAGAATTCTTCCCTCGTCAAGACCTAGGATTCACACTCAACGAACGTCATGTGAGTTACCTGGGACTTCCACGAGTGTCTAGCATCAAGAACATCATCGCAACTTGTCCCGATATGAGGTTCTCCCCTCACCTAATTAAACCTGGGATTCACACTTAACCAACATCATACAAGTTACTTGGGATTTTCATCATCGTCTTGCAATAAATCAACACCACAAATCACAAACCACACAGTTAAAAACAATGGAGTATTAACTCATAGCTTACTCCTATCACAGAGTAACAAAGGTATCTCATAAACATATAATCACAAAGAAAAGAAGCTTGTGCTATGGTTCAAGTAAAGTTCTATGCGTAATGATTGTTTGTAATGTTTATGTGTAAATCATTAGTATTAATCCTACCGATGAAAAATAATACTAATGATTGGTAGACATTAGTATTAATTCCATTATTGTCTATGACCGATGAAAAGTTATACACTTTTGTCATTACAGTTATAGAAGCAAGTTACCGAAATAGTAATTAAAATGATAATCCTAAACAACAAATTGCCAATCGTAGATATTGATAGTTTTCTATCATTTTTTAAGTGATAAATAATGATAGACTTCTCAAATGGTCTTTCAATAGATAATAATTTTGTTCATAATTTTGTTGTCATCAACTATACACAGGAGGTTATTGTTATTGTATTTGAAAATTTTGTTGCTTTTAGATAGTTGTGATGGACATTGTCATCCCCATCTATCATGGATTGACATTTTACTATCACTTATTTGTTAATAGAAAATTATTTTGTTGCTAGTTGGTATTTTTTTTCTTTCAGATAGTTTATGATAACATACAATACACATTGTTATTAAAATGCTATGATCATCGTTATTAGACAATAATGAACTGCCAATAGAAATGTAACAAAACCTATAAGAGATAGACCGATACAAAGGGTACTTGTTCACTTGTTTGAACTCTAAAAGCGGTAAAAGAAGAAAAAGAGCTCCAATTGTGGTGGAAGGAGGATGAGGTAGACACCTGGAAGTCACGACTCTTGAAATTGTGTATCATTAATAATAATCAAATCGCCAGGGAAGAGCGTGCACTAACTTGAAATATAACAATAATAAAAAGAGGTGATTTGGGTACACATTAATAGACCTTTGGCATTCACATAGTTTATACCAAATCATGAAATCACTTGATGAAAAGACGTGACTAGAGATGCATTGGTAGAATGGTCGAGCCAACAAGAATAAACAAAAATCACATTTATATAATGAGGAAGAAAAGAATAATGGTGTAGGTTAAATGTGGCACTGGCTGAACACAATGGTGCCTCATTTATATCACAAATGAAAAATATTACACTATCTTCAATGGATAGCATATATTTTATGCTTCAAATGATGAAACCCTTCCAAAAGTTATGGTTAGCTTTGCTTCTATCATCTATTTTCTTTTGTTACTTCTGTATACGCAGCAAGTCGGAAGCTTCACCAGAACCGTGCATAAAAAAGGAGGAAGTATGCTTGACGAGTGAGTCACTCAGCAGAGAACACAATCACTGACGCTTGGTCCGGTAGAGTGAATAACCAACAAAGGCGGAAACAAAAAAGGTCCACAAAATCTACCAAAAGCACGAAGTTAGGTTAAAGAAAGGAAAAGTAGTGCTGGTGTAAATGAAAATGTTGGGAAAAATGGAAGGGTCCTTACTGTATTAATTGCAAGCCATCGTTCAAGTCTTCTAATTCTGGACTGCATGTCCTCAATGATCCCTTCCAATGGAGATGATGCTTCTCTACTAGGGGAGGATTCTGAAGCTGTACTACTACCCTGTTCCAATCATGTTTCCATAAATTGTTTGACCCAAAACCTTAAGTTGATGGATAAAGATAGATTTAATACTATGAAATCTAAGACTCTCCCACACTTATGGTCTTTAAAATATGCAAAAGACCTAACAAGTGGATGTCATTATTAATTGCGGAAAAAATAGCGCATAGCATCGCAGGCATTTCAACATAAGGATCTCCAAACAACCAAATTCTTTTTTTTTTTGTCTCTTTTTTGTAAGTAGATCCTTTTTTCGAAGCATTTTTGGAGTATCTGAAACTAGAACTAACTGATGTTCTTCTTTCTCTTTCTGGTCCTTCTCTATTTGGTCTAATTGCTAGCTATAGGGATGAGAATCAAACCTTTCGACCCTTGGGAGAGAAAAGTCAAGTCAATTACCATTCAGCTAAGCTCATGTTAAGCATAAATATCATATTAAATCATTGATCATCAAAAAACTTAAGCAGTGTAAATTTAATACAATATCATCTAAAATAAATCAACATTTGCAAACAAACCCTTCACCAGAAAACAAAGTGTTTTTCATTGATGAAACAATGACACGAAAATAATTAAAAAGAACAATAAGCACTCAGATCTCAACCACAAAGAGATTATAGAAGTTAACAACTACTCAAGGAAAACACACCAAAAAAATACAGTACTTTTAAAGAATTATCATTCATACTAAAATTTACTAAATAACCATCATAGTGTTTCAGTTTTCTGGGTACATTAAGGCTTGAATTTATCCATTAAATTTAACATACCTGAGATTGAATAAATTCCACAAGTTCTTGCAGCCTTGCAGCTTGATGATTATGGATTAGGCCAGAACTCCGGTTCGGTGGCAAACTTTCCAAAATTATTTGAAGATAGCTCTACAAATAAAGAAGGCCAATGTCAATTTGAAGTACAAAGAAGTATGTTCCACTTTTATACTTGAATTCATTGGAACTCAAATAACATGATTTGTAAGAAAAAATATTTGCACAAAATCATAATTATAGATGGCAATAGTGATTAAACACCATGTAGATAAAAATCGAACATGATCCCAGAAAGACTCCCAGCCTAACTTCTCCCTTTTCTCTAAACCCATAGTCTAAGTAGACCCAATAGATATTAACAAAATCTTATTATTTGGCATAGCACTGGATTAAGATCTCTTATTATTCTTTAACACCACAGTGGCAAATTCCGGAACTTAATGGTAAATGTAACTTTCTATTAAGTACTTTCATGCAAACCAAAAACAAAAATTGGTTATTATTGTACGATCTTCCTAAAATTAGAAAATCAAGTTACGACAAATGGAGGAATTCTGTAAATCAAAGAACAATGTCGTATTCAAGTAGTAAACGATAACCTTTGTAGTATAAGAATCATTCAGTTCGAGCATGGAACCAGCTGCTGCAACAGCTTCTTTATCAACCCCTTTTATTTGGAGATAGGGACAAGGAGCATCTTGTAAATGGTCAACCTCAATTAGAATCTAAAAAGGACAAAAAGGTAAAAAATATAATAAATTTGGAAAGGATATGCAGACAATCTTAAACGACAGAAGTAATCAATCATTGATATTCAACTGCATCTTTTGTAAGAATTAAGAAACTCTATCAGATGGTCTATGAACTTTTGGATTCATCTATTTGATCTCTAAACTATCAAATATTTTGTTGGTCGTTGAACCTTGCATAAAATTTCATGCTATTAAACATTATTTATATATTTGATATGTGAATTTCTATGGCAAACAAGTATTTCAAGCCACATGCCAATAGGTCAGAGGTCAATTTTGGAAAGGAATTCAAAGTATGTTAAATGATTAAACAAAATTTACTGGTAAGTCAAATTATTTCTAATACAATTTTGAAAGAAAAGAATTTATATTTCAAATAAAATTTCAAGAAAAATAATATATCAAAGTTGAGGAACTAGTAAAATAAGTTAAGAAAAAAAGAAAAAATAAACATGTCTGAAAAATCTATAAAAGAAAAAGGAAATCAATAAACAAGATTACCTTTCCATCTTGGTAGATGTACGCAGATGCTTCAATATAAGCCATGGCTTGATACCTGGCCACAAAAAGAACACACTTACAGAATTATTCCATAGATAATAGAATTCATTTTTCATAAACAGTTGCAAAACATTGTAAGAAACAACAATAGCAACTGTTAACGTAGCAAACTATCAAAGAAAAAACACATGAAATGATAAATTAGATATTCCAGATTTCAATACTATTTGATGAAGTAGGGTTGGTGGTTACTATTGGTAGCATTGGTTAATTCATTCGTTTTCCTTTGCTTTAAATTCTCTACAAATAGCCTCTTGATCAATAATAAAGAATTGAGGTAGACTTCATGGAAATAATTCTCCTTCAATCTCTTGGGCTACACCAAAAACCTTTTATAACTTCAAGCTCTCCAAATAGTTAATTGACTTAATTTCCCAGGTTATCAATGAAACGTGTAATATATATATTATGTTAAATTTACATTTTTTACCGATTATGAAATATTAAAATAACAATACATACATGTGTGTTCAATATACATATATAGAGAAAGAACATATCAAACATATAATTGTTCCTGGCATGTTCCCTCGAAACAAGAAACTAGAAAATTTCATTGAAATGCTGAAAAGAGGTTCATGCTAAAAAAATATCAAGCTCCAGCTAGAAAAAGAACAATTCAAACCAAGTTAAGACCTCCAATGAAAAACCAAAAATAATAAATCATACTAAATGCCAACAATATAAAGGCCAAAACGTGAGTTGTTTGCAAAAACGAATCTAATATCACAATTTCATCATCAACCGAACAAGTCTTGGAGAGAATCAAACTCTTTGATTGCTCGTAGGTATCTGCTATCCCATAAAATTGATTCATAAAAGTTGTGTTTTGGAACTTGAGTTTTCAATGCATTCACCTTCCATAACATGCTTTAAGCGAAAAAGAACAACTACATTGAAAAAACCCATTCAAGAATAAAGTGGCATGTACTATATTTGGAGGATCAAAAACTTCGATGTCACAAAATATGAGGAGATATTTCCTCTGGAGTCAGTTTTGAATTTCAACTGTTATTGGCATGAACACCTCTTAGCCTCCTTGTGGTGTTCCTTTTCCAAGGATCTCAAGTTTGTCTCAGTGCGAGTTGATGGATGTCTGATATAGTCTTTTAGTCTTTTTATTTGTATTTCTTTGTACTTCTTTTGGTTTTGTTTTGCCTTTGGACACTCCTTTGTTTTGTTTTTTAGCTTGTTTGGATATGATGAGGGTGTTATGGGGTGTCAACCTAGTTGAGATGCTCAGGTGCGCCTCCTGATCTATAGTTACATATGCTCATCATATTCAGAGTATCAACTCAGAGTATCAACTGCAATGCTAACAAGACAACCAACCCAGTAGCCTGAAAAGTCTCAGAACCAGAAATCTAAGAGTTCTTGATGTAATAGAGGAATTAGTAAGCCAAACTACTTAGTAGTTTAAACAGTTAGTTAGCTAGGCTACCTGATAGTTAATAGTTAAACTATTTAACTGTTTCTTTAAACTGTTTCTACAACAACTACTTCTAACAAACTCAATAAATACCACATCTCTTAACCAATTTTGGCAGAGATTTCATTTTGGGAAATTCATTCCAACTTTGAATCACATCAGTTCTTCTTTAAAGAAAAAAACGCTTCTAATTGATATAATGAAAAGAGCCTAATGCTAAAAAGTTCAGTGAAAGAAAGTATAAAAGGGATGAAAAAAACAACAATAGCACAAAAGCATCTAGTAATATGATGCAAAGACACGTCAATCTGACAAATAAAAGCTCTTTCAAAATAATATCTTGAATGGAAAAATTCGAAAATATTTAGATAGAGGACACGAAGTCGAAAATATTAACAAAGAGGCTTGTTTTCGTTTCAAATGAAAAAAAAAAGAGAGAGAGAGAGAGAACACCAAGTGGAAATCTTGAACCTTGCTACTTCAAAACATAAAACCTCTAAAGACACTTTTCATGAAAACTCTCTGATTTCTTTCAAGCCATAAGTAAGCAAGTAGAACTTTGACTCCACTAATAACCTGTTGGGACTTTGATAGAACACCAGCTGAGAGTGATCTTGTTCAATTGGAAATACAAAAACAATACAAAGAAAGGATTGACGATGTGTCGATTTTAAAACAGAAACAAATGATAACAAGAACAAAGAAAGCTTCCCTCCCCGTCTGCCTCTCCTCTCTCAAGGATATAGACAAAAGACTCCAAAAATATCCCCCCTCTGTTCATCGACTCCCTGATGGAATTCCACTTGGAATCAAATAAGAAACCTCTTTATTAATCAAATAAGAAACCTCTTTATTATGCAATCTTACAGAATGAATACAAGTAAACCGTATTGAGAAGGTCTCAATTCGGAACTCTCTCCCTACTCTGCCTTCCTCTCTTTCAAGGAATCACAAGAATATCTCTAACTACTTTTTTGACTGCCTTCCTTTCCCTAACATTCTTCTACTTATACTAATCAAATTAACAACTGACAGCTCATTATTTACTTATGCTAATATCTTAACAGAATGACAATTAATTGACCACTAATTACTCTCAAATTCTGTTTCCTTCATCTTTGGTGACTGTTGTAGTCCCCTGTTCCTTCTTCTTCTTTCTTCTACTGTATTGATGTAGGATTGGTGGTCTATCACTCCCTCACTATTTAAACCTTTCTTCCCCTCCTAACTATATGTGGGGCCCAGACTGAGCAACTACACTAGCCATTACACATGCGCTCTCCTTTTTCCCCCTCCTACTATATTGTAGCATAATCGGAGGTCTAACATTACTCTCCTGTAAAACCACCTTGTTCTCACGACCTTACTTGAACAGGATGTGTTCTATAGGTTACATCTGTGTCCTTGAGTTCTAAAAACCACCTTGTCCTCAAGGTGAAAATAAGGGAATTGTTGCTGAAAATCGTCACAATTTTCCCAAGTAGCTTCATGAGATAATAACCCCTTCCAACTAATCAATACTTCCCATACTCCTATTGATGTATTTTTGCAATAACCATACACCTCCTCCGGCATAGCCATCCACTCATGATTTTCAGATATGATGTAAGGAATCAACCGATGCACCTCAAAGTGTTTACCTATCATTTTTTTTAACTGAGAAACATGAAATATTGGATGTATGGAAGCTGATGAAGGTAGCTCCAATTTTCAAAAGTATGAACTCACCGACCTGAAATTCCACGTCTTCTTTTCAGGTCAGCATACTTCTTCATTTTCTCTTGAGCAATCCTATAATGCTCTCTCAACGCTCCCAAAGCTAAATCCCTTTCTTTGAGCTACTGATCAAGAGTGGAATTGGGAGTTTCAGTTTCGCCAAAATAAATCAAAGGTGGCAGTAAATGCCCATAAACTGCTTGGAACGGAGTGATTTCAATGGAAATTTGATATGTAGTTATACCAAATATTCAGCCCAATGTAACCAAGTCAACCACTCTTTAGGCTTTTGTCCACAGAAACGATTCACCACCTCTGTTTGGCCATCGGATTGTGGATGATAAGGTACCTAACAGGCAGAACATCTCACGCCAAAAATTGCTAAGAAATACCTTGTCTCGATCTGATACTGTGGATCTAGGGTACCCGTGTAATCTATGTCTTTAACAAACACCTCAACCACCGACTCAACTGTATAAGGGTGTCTCAATGCTAAGTAATGCACATACTTGCTCAACCTATCCACAACTACTAATATGACATCAAACCCAGCGGCCTTCGGTAACCCATCAATAAAATCCAGGGAGATGTGACTCCAAACAGCATCTGGAATCTCTAACAGCATCAATAGTCCCTCTGGAGATAATGCCAATGATTTATTACGTTAGCAAAAAATACACTCGTCACAATATTTCTTCATGTCATTCATACCCTCCCAATATAGTTCTCTCATCAACCTTTTATATGTCTCAGAAACCCTGAATGTCCTCCAAATACAGAATCGTCTTAGGTATGAAAAATTGAAGGTAATAATGTTGATGCTTTAGATATCACCAAACGCCCCTTAAACCTCAACACCCCTTGCTGTAAGGTAAAATCAAGAACACCCTTCTCATTTTTCTCTAACTCAGATATTATCTCACTCAATCCGAGATCCTTTTTAACTTCTTTAATAACAAGCAGATCCAATAAGACAGAGCCGTTAATTGATTCAAATGCACTGTAGGTGCCATTCTTGATAAGGCATCAACAACCTTATTCTCTAAACCGGGTTTATAGACTACTTCAAACGTGTAGCCTAACAACTTAGCTATCCATTTCTGATGTTGCGGCTGAATTACTCGCTATTCCAGCAGAAATTTTAGATATGGTTTTCTGATGACTACAAATTTTCTTCTCAATAGATATGGTTTCCATCTCTGCACGACCAAAACAACCACTATCAAATCCCTTTCATAAACCAGTTTAGCCCGATCTCTCATGGCAAAGTATGACTGAAATAGGCGATTGGCCTTTTTGCTTGAATCAACACAGCCCCAATTCTATAACCTCAAGCATCAATTTCAATTTCAAAAGACAAGTTGAACTCGGGTAGAGCTAGTATCAACAATGTCATCATAGCATTCTTCAACTTCTCAAATGCCTCTTGTGCCTCTTTCCATTTATACACTCCAGCCTTCAACAATTGTGTAAGTGAGGTGGCCACGCTTCCATAGTTCTGCACAAACCGTCAATAATATCCCGTGAGGCCTAAAAATCTTCAATTCCCGCGCATTTATTTGAGCTGGCCATTCCTTTATTGCTCTGATTTTCTCGGGATCAACTCCCACCCCTTCCCTAAGATAATATGCCCAAGATATTCTACCCTCTCAGCAAAATTGCAAAAATTGCACTTTATGTTAGTGTACAATTCATTTTCTCACAGAATTTCTAGCACCAACTCTAATTGCTGCAGATGTTCTTCCAAATTCCGGCTATAGATCGGTATGTCACCAAAAAACACCCATACAAATCTTCTCAAATATGGCTTGAAGATCCTTGAAAATTTTAATTAGCATTTTGTCTTCAGAGAATGGATTGGTTAGAACTTTGGTTTTGAAATGATCTTCCAAAACCACTGGAATTTTCATCCAATTATTATAAGCGAGTCTTGAAATCACCAATAAATCAATGAAATCAGGTCGAAACATCTCATGCACTTTTCTGACCTAATAAGAGTTCTAAGCATTACTTGAGTCAAATTATCTTTCCAAAAACAGAGGAAAGATCATCCTGATTTTGCACCCAGTCCTCCACATAACTCTTGACTGTTCCTTTCATCCTAAATTTTCCTAACTGATAAATTGGTTCAAACACAGCTGTTGCATTCGAATTCAACTCATCAAAGTTAATGAGAGTCTCTAACCATTTCCCAAAAGTCTAACAATCCTTTCTTGCTAAAACCAGCTGGAACATGAATATTCATTCTTTCTCCAGAGCTAGGCCAAACTACACATTCAGAAAACCAACCAAAAGAAGATCTAAACTTAGATAATGGAGTGACAACTGAATCTCCTCGATCTTATGAAAAAATGACTGATTCGAATGATAAAAAACCTCAACAAAAATACTTCAAACCACCGAAAAAGGAAAAGAGAAAAGATCTTCTGTTTGTAGCTCATGCCTACCACAAAAAACTCCACTTCCATTGTACCAAATACGAAAATAAGTACTACAGATGCAACAACTTTGAACTTCCATTATAACATGTGACTAAGTGATTAAGGCTGAAGAAAACTTATAATGAGAAACAATCACAAATGATAGGACCAAAAAGGAGAGGGAAGGACGAAGGGAACAGATTGTAGGAGTCCGCGGGGGGTGGGAGGGAAGACTAGGGTTTCAACATTGGGAGTATGTTTCAAGACATTTCTTTTCGTGAGAGCAGTAACACCCTTGATTAATGTAAAGTTTGTTATCCATAAAATAAAATATAATTTAAATAAATAAATAAATAAGCAAGCCAAGCCACTATGTCTAAGGTGAGGATCTTGAACTGGACATTATTGAGCATATTAAATTAAATTAAAAACCCAGCGTGTAAACATAAGCATCATGCATAATATCAACAATATTTTGTCGTACCACAACAAAAGTTATTTCCATATTTCAAAGCATAAATATGAAGGACAAAATGAACGATTAGGATTTAGCACACCTACAAAAGTGCAACTATGTCATTTGCTATTTTCCAATTACTGATTCATAAAGGTCTAATATACACTCACAAACCTAAAAGTTAGTTGGTGACAAGAACAGGAACATAAACAAATAACGGTAGTAACCAGACCCAATTATAGCCCTTCAAATAAAAGGTTAACCAATTCATTAAACAAAGTGAAAATCAAACTGCTGAATGAAAATCAAAATATTGTTAAATGCACTATGCTGTATGCATAAGATATTCACATGAAATCAATCTAGTAACCTCCTAATTCAAAGATTTGGTGCAAGAATTTAAGAGTGCATGACTCATGGTTCTCTAGCTTACCCAAGATTAAGAAGCCCAGCGACTGTACTAATACTAATGTCAAAGTCCACCTTAGGTTGAATGATGAAATTCCCTTCTCTTATAGGCTACATTAATATTCAGGAAGAGATTAAAAAAAAACTTAGATCAGGCCAAATCATAAATGACCAAAGTATGGTCAAGTAGAAGAAAATTATGTAAACTCTAACAAACCTCACGTATTAACAACGCAAATCGGCCTTCACAAATTCTAACTCGTATACAATCACTCTCTGTCAACTGTCCATTTGTAGGAATTCCTGGAAGCCTCAAATATATATCAATGAAATTTTGTATAGAACTGCAAGCCTTTGATGATTCAAGAAGTTTGAGTATATCTTGATAAGCAACCTGCATTGAAATAGGGACAACGAACATCAAGCTGGAAGTTTCACAAATACAAAATCTATGTCCAGAAAAGCTCTCACCTGCTTGTTACTCTTCAGTACAAATAATGAGCTCTCAGGTGAAAGCACAGGATCAAAGTCATTCCGTATTTTTAGCTGTATGAAGGCAATTTAACAATGGGGCATTATAGAGATTATGAATCACCACTAAGCCAAAAGTATGCTTTTAATGTCAGGTAAAGATGCTTATGCATCAGATGTATTTTCATAAAGGGAACATATTAGCTGCATAATCAGTACAATACTCATTACAATCTTACAGGAACTTTTACAGAAACGCTGACCGGGGCAAAATGTTGCTATGACACAAGAGGTCAAGTCCTCATAAGAAAACCCAATGAGGTTCCCAATTTAGTATTTATATGAAATATAGTACGGCTTACAGTTAGTTAAGAACCTATTTGGTAGTTGCTATTATCCAGAAGTTAACTGACACAATTAGCTTTTATCTATTTTTTAACATTGTTCAAAGCAGCTCAAATCTAAAAAACAATCAATTTTCTTTAAGTTGCCAAATCCTGAAGAACATAATAGGCAAGACGCATCAAAATTATTGTTAACATCAATAACTAAATTAATCTTAGGAAATTTCATGTCTACTAACATGTGCGTGAACAAGATGTGGTTCGATGTGCTGCTGGAACATAGGAAAAACCGTCATCATTATGTCATTTTGTGACATGAAACACCCTGCTTTACATTTATCTCTTTGGACTCGAGAAATGAGATGCGAATGAACACCTCCAACCTGTTTCACAAAAACAAACAAAATGAGATGAAAACTAATCTAATGTTGTACCTAAAGCCTAAAGGAACCTTTCAAGCATGCAGCAATAAACAGTAGAAAATAAAATTAGCTGATGAAAACTATCGTACTAAACCATAAAAACGTAGTTTCCCATTCTTACAACAGCAATCCATAAGTCAAGTGATTTCCTGATGTCTGGATGTAAAGCATATACTCCTTCGAAAATTATCTGTACAAAGAAAATAAAAGCAAGTCATGTCCATTCAAAAGAACCCAGAGTTGATAGTAGTAAGCAAAAATTATTAGGGTTTAGCGTTTAGGGAACCTTCATTGTAAAAATGAAGGCTATAACCATTAGTTCCATATTACATGAAAATATCATTTTTGAACAAAGAAAGATAATAATACGAGTGTCTTTTTATTTTTCATAAGGAAAAAAGGCTTTTTGTTGACGGAAAATGCTCAAAATACAAATAAATAATATTAAATAAGAAGAAACAAAGAAAATACCCAAAGGTAAAACAAATGACTTAAAATTAGGCTGGAAAAACAAAAACATTCCAATAGGATAGAGTGAAGAGAACTCCAGGCGAAAAACTTTGTCTTGAAAAACTCTCTTGATTCATTCCCTCATCCTTGAAAAGCCTCTAAAAAACCTCCCAAAAAATTGAGAAAGAATTCAAAAGTGAATCTACACGCAACACTTAAATCTTAGCACAAGCCTTTAGTGATTGCCTTTTCAATATCTCAGAAGGAGCCATTGTAAACCCCTTGATAACAAAATCTCTCTTTTTAGCCGCAAAAAAACGGATATCAACATCAAGTGAAGAATATTAAATCACCGATTGACCCAAAAGTTTACATTGATGGGTGAAAGCAAATTTAATTATATATCATCTAACACTCTCCGTCACTTGTGAGTTCAATATATTAAGAACAACAATACAAGAGCTTGAACACAGGGTCTCTTTGGACCATCTGCTCTAATACCATCTTAAATCGCCGAGCAGACTCTTTTTCTTTATTTTCCTTGTTTCTTTATAAGTCGAGAGCCAGGCTTCCAAAGTAGCTTTCGTATTTCTCAAATTAGGCCATATACCCCCATGGACAACCTCTGCTTCTACTGACGAAGTGATGTAAGAAGGTTGAGGGTTAATTGGGTAATTAGGTAATATTCTAGGTTAATTCACTTTTCACCCCCAATTGCAATAGAAATCTATAAATAGGAGTCTTCTCTTGTATGAAGCATATTATTCATACTAATAAAAAATCCACAATCTTGGTTCTTGGAGGATATCTCCTTGTGGTTACTTAGATTACATCACAAAGGAAGGTGAAAAAGAAACCAAGCTTGCCATGAAACCTGAGTATCTTCAAACAAGACTTCACTGTTTGTAAACCAAAATTCTTTCAAAAAGTGAATGTGGAATCATTTCACCCTAAGATCATAAAGAAAAACGACCATTAGAAAGAGGCACCTCCAGAATACCCAATTTTTCAATAAAATTGTTGAATTTCCGCATGCCTTTAGTTGGATGTCCCCGGAAATCATTCAGGAAGCCAACAGGTTGTTAAGGTCTCCTCCAAAGCACTAAGGCTCTGCTCAATTTTGTGAAAAAGACAACAAAGTCAGCCACCAAAGATGTCTTTCCTACTCCCTCTAATCCCCAAAACCAAAGAACTGCCAGAGATTCCAATAGACTCCACAAAAGATCAATCAAATTCCTTCAAGCTTCACAAAGTGTATCAGATCTGCAATAAAGGCAGAAATTAGTGTCAGTAGTGAAGAATGCTACTCTTTCTTGTGCGGTGGCCATTGACTCTCCTTTTAGTGTCAGTAGCGAAGAATCAGTGGGTTTTATAAGAAACTCTGATAAAAAAGCTTCCTCGGAAATATAAGGGATTAATCTTACTGCTTTATTTGAGGAATCTATCATCCCCCCTTCTCAAGTTCTTTTGGAATTACCTTCAGATCTGCTATCTTTAGTTAATGATTGTGGAATAGTTCTGGTCTAAGGGGTCAGCACACTGTTTTGCTTTCTCACTCAGCCCTATGGAGATTATTTCCTGGAATAGAAAGGGGCTAAAAGATACTTCTAAGAGAGCAGCTCTCAAAAAGTTCATAAAAAATTGTAATCAGGACAGTTTTGATTCAAGAGTCTAAAATGGAGGCTATCAATGTTGTATTTATCACATCCTTATGGAGTTCCAAAGAAGTTGGATGGGAATTTGTGGAATCAGTGGGTTCTTCAGAGGGAATTTTGTCTATGTGGGACAGCAGCTCAATCACGGTTTTAGTGGTAATTAAAGGGCGTTTCTCTATATCAATAAAATGCCTTTCGTCATGCAAGCAGAAATTTTGGGTTACTAATGTGTATGAGCCTTGTGGCTATACAGAAACAAAGTTCATTTGGCCCGAACTATCCTCCCTTTCCCAATGTTTGGCTGAGGCTTAGTGCTTAGGGGGAGACTTCAATATCACTAGATGGGCTCATGAAAGGTTTCCTCTTGGTAGAAGTACTAGAAGTATGTCCATTTTCAACAAATTCATTGTGTTGGTCAACCTTTCTGAAATTCCTCTTCATAATGAGCAATTTACTTTGTCAAGGGAAAGTGGCTCCCCTTCTAGATCATTGCTGGACAGATTCCTTATTAATAAGGATTGGGATGACCTCTTTGAAAACTCCCGTGTTTCAAGAAAAGCTCGTATATTCTCTGATCATTTTCCAATTTTTTTGGAGGCCGGTGCAATATTATGGGGCCCTAACCCCTTCCGTTTTTGCAATAGTTGGTTGCTGTCCAGTTAATGTAATCAGATAATTGAATCCACTGTGCGCAACTTCGCTCATCAAGGTTGGGCTGGTTTTATCCTACATGAACAATGGAAGAAGGTTAAGCAGGCTGTCAAAGCTTGGCACTCCTCCACACAAGCTAAGATGAAAGAAAATGAGAAGCTTCTTTTATCCAAGCTGGAGTCTTTGGAGGCTACAGCAGATTTGGTTGGTTTAAATGTGGTAGAAGTGTGTATCAGATCTGCAATAAAGGCAGAAATCCTATCCATTTATCAGTTTGAAGAACGCAACCTTATTCAGAAAAGCAAACTTAATTGGCTGTCCGTTGGGGATGAAAACACTGAGTTTTTCCACCGCTTTCTGAATGCAAAGAAACGAAAAATCTCATCTCAGAAATGAAAAATGATCAAGGGGCAGTTATTAATTCCTCACTTGAAATTGAACGACTTATATCGGGTTTTTGTTAGAACCTTTATACAAATATCCCTGGAGTTAGATTCATTCCTCAAATTAATGATTGGCCTTGTGTAACTCCAGCTCAAAATGCAGCCCTTATCTCTCAGTTTAAAATGGAGGAATTATTCTCAGCAGTGAAAGCACTTGTAGAAATAAAGCTCCATGTCCGGATGGTTTTATTTCAGAATTTCTTATCAAACGTTGGGTTGCTTTCAAGGACCCCTTCAAGTCCTTGTTGGATGATTTTCACAGAGATGGAAGGCTAAATGCTTGCGTTCAAGAAAATTTCATATGCCTTGTTCAGAAAAAAGAGAACGCCTCAGTTATGGACTTTCATCCAATTAGTCTCACAACCCTTTCTTACAAGGTGATTGCAAAAGTCCTTGCAGAAAGATTAAAATTAGTAATGGATTCCATCATCAGCCCCTTCCAAAGTGCTTTCATTAAAGGAAGATAGATTCTTGATCCCATCTTGATTGCAAATGAAGCGGTGGAGGATTACAGTGCCAAAAAAGAAAAAAGGTTGGATCGTGAAACTAGAACTTGGAAAAGCTTTTGACCGAGTTGATTGGGGATTTTTAGAAAAGGTTCTGATTCTGAAAAAATTCTGCTCCAAATGGACAGCATGGATGATGGGCTGTTTGTCGAATCCTAAATTCTCCATCTTCATCAATGGTAGTCCAAGGGGCTACATAACTGCTTCAAGAGGTATCCGTCAAGGGGACCCCCTTTCGTCCTTCCTTTTTCTCCTTGTAAGCGAGGTTTTAGCAGCCATCATCAATAAGCTTCACCTTAATGGACAATATGAGGGCTTCCTAGTGGGCAAGGATTTGATACACCTCCCTTTGCGGCAATTTGCTGATGATACTCTTCTTTTCTGCAAATTTGATGATAAAATGCTTCTCAACCTTAAGGAAGCTATTAGACTACTCTTCGAATGGTGTTCGAGAAGATAGTTAATTAGGAAAACTCAGCTCTCAGTGGAGTTAATATACCCGAGGGCATCCTACTGCAAACTGCTGACCGTATTGGCTGCAAGGCAGAAAATTTACCTATTGTATACTTAGGTCTCCCTTTAGGAGGCTATCCTCGACGTCAAAAGTTCTAGCAACCAGTCATCAATCGTATTCATAAGAAATTAGACAGATGGAAGCGCCTCAACATCTCTAAAGGAGGAAGGCAAATTTTGTGCAATGCAGTCTTGGCAAGCCTCCGAACTTACTACCTATCCTTGTTCGCTATCGCTCAAAATGTGGTAGTCTCCTTGGAAAAAATCAAAGAAATTTCTTTTGGGAAGGTTTTTCCAGTAGCAAGCTTAACCATCTTGTCAAATGGAACTTGGTTTCTCTTCCCTCAAAGGGTGGGGGTCTCAGCCTTGGAGGCTTCAAAATTCATAATTCTGCCTTGCTAGCAAAATGGGGCTGGAGATTTGCTATGGAAGATTCTGCCTTTTGAAGGAAAATTATTTGTAGCATCCACGATAAAGAGCCTTTTGATTGGTTCACAATGGGAAAGTCCGGAAATAGTTTAAGGAGCCCATGGATTAGCATCTCAAAGGTGTGGAAGTCGGTGGAATCTTTAGCATTAACTAAACTTGGTAATGGTAGTAGAACAAGTTTTTGGTCAGACATCTGGGTTGGAACCTCACCTCTCAAAGGCCTTTTTTCCCTACTTTACAGAATAGTCTTACTTCCCCAAGGCTCGGTTGCCAATCATTGGGATTTTGCTACCCTCTCTTGGTCCCTACCATTTACAAGTTTAAAAGATGCTGAAATTGTAGAATTTGAATCATTACTCTCCCTTCTCCCAGATGAACAAGTTCTTGATTTCGAAGATCACAAGGTTTGGTCTATTGACCCCATGGCTGGTTTACAGTTAAATCTCTCTCGGCCCATTTGCATTCAGTTCGCCCAATGGATAATTGTTTATTTAAAGCCTTATGGAAGTCCTCCAGCCCCCGGAGAGTTAATATTCTGATTTGAGTGATGATTTTGGATCCCTCAACAGTGCTGATATACTTCAAAAGAAGGCCCCCAACAAGTGCTTTCTTCCCCCAGTCTGCCCCCTCTGTTTGAAAACTAATGAGACTTCAGCTCATTTGTTCTTATTTTCCCTTTCGCCTCTTTCTGCTGGAACAGATTTTTCTCCATCTTCAACATTGTTTGGGTTTTTGATGGCTCTCTTCGCTCCTCGATTCTTCAGCTTCTAGAGGGTCCTCCGTTCTCCAAGAAGCCAAGACTATCATGGTTAAATTTGCTAAAAGCTATCCTCTCCGAATTATGGTTTGAAAGAAATTAGAGGATATTCCATGACAAAGAAGAACTGTGTTTAGAAGTCTCTCTCTGCAGGAAGAAGTGCAGCAGCTTTGGGTTTCCTTGAACAAGGAGTTCGAGGCTTACTCTATTCAAGATATTTATCTCAATTGGGCAGTTTTCTTACCCCATCCAGCCACTTAATATTCTCCCAGCATCGTTTCCAGGACTCATTTTTGTATATCTCAGCAGCTGTATTTTTGTTTCTGTCTTTACATCAACTTTTTTTAGTCTTTTTCTCAAGTCTTGGCCTATGTTAATTTGCCGGACTTTCATATTTTGTACTTTCTAATTTTATTTTCTTTGCTTAGTTCTTGCTTAGTTATGGAATATGATCTTTTGGTGCTAAGGGGTTGTCAACCTAGTTGAGATGTCTAGGGCACCTTCTGATCCCCTAGGGCTTTTTGCTTTCTGCTTCTTTATTTTTCTCAATGTATATACCTCTTGTACTTTAAGATTTTATCATTAATAAAGAAGTTCGTCTCCTCTCAAAAAGAGAGAGAGAGAGAGAAACACAAAAGGAAGGGATATGAGATATCCACACAAACCAATGGGTTACAAGAAAAGAAACGCAACTGGCGTATATCTAAGTTTAAGCTATAATTAGAAAATAAATAAATAAATAAAAAGACATGAAGTAGAAGACCAAGTATACAGAAACAAAAAGTGTCATAAAATTCCAAAATACACCCCTATTCATTTCTCGAAATATTTCGGAGTTTATTTCAACTAACGTTCCCAAAGGAAGGGAAAACCCCCATTGGAACAAAGAATTTTCAGCTGAGCTTTGGATGAGGCATCCAAAGCTTTGTTAGTGCAACACTACTGAATATTGACCACAATAACCAGCCTATCCCAAAAGCTAACAGACTGGTAGAAAACGGGCACAAAAAAAAAAGATATCATCAACAATTTCCCACTGTTTTTACCAAGAGGACACTGTTAGGTATTAGATATTTTGATTGGCAGACTCTAAACAAATTGGTTTGTGTGGTAAAACATCATATCCCTATTAAAACAAGAATAAAAGTTAAGCCAAATACAATGAAACAGTGTCCAGCTTAATACAGATGGCGGAAACTGAGAAATAAAAGAAGAGAAAAGTGGAAGCAGTTGTGCTTCCTTTGGAGGGGGAAAGCAAATGAGGAAGGAGAAAGGGAGAAAGAAGAGAGTGGGAACAAAGAGGAAACCTACAGAGGTTGAAGAGCAACGACGACGAAGAAAATATCAAGGGAGACCAGTACCTGGGGGGATGGCATGGATGACCAAGGATCACACGCACGAGAAGACGAGGCGACAAACAAAATATTCAATGGGACTAGTCGATTGAAAAAGAAGAGGGTCAAGTTTCAACTGAAATCTCTAAAAGTTGGGGAAAGAGATTCGAAAGTGGGAGTTTCATTGTCAAGAGCCACCGAGAGGAGAAGGGCAGAATCATATTGTTTCGGTTATGGTAGCTTAGTGGGTTGAAATCAAAGAAACTATTTGAGGCCCATTTATTTTCAAGACCAGGAAGAAGGCAGACGATAGTCAGTTGGTTAAGTTAACAATTGTGTGTTTTTTTATTGTTATATGATAGTAATTTAATTCATAAAAGTATATATCTTTTTGTTATGGTACACACCTTGAGGACGAGGTTTCTCTGAAGGGCGGGGTAATGTTAGTCTAGGTTTAAGAGTAATTAGACACATAGGAAGTTGCTAGTAGTTATGTCTAAGGATGGTTACTAGAAGTTATTGTGTAAGTGTCGTTACTAGGGTAGTTACAACTTGTTATAAATAGAGGGAGGGTAAGTGAGAGGGGAGGTTATTTTGTGTAGTGATCTAGAGCTTGGGTGAGAGTACTCAAGATCTTGTTCTGTTGGGTGAGGTTCCAAATGCATTATACTTGGGTTTCTTTATAGTTATATTTCATTATATTCAGATCTTGTTCTGTTAGGAAGTATCCTACCAGACACCAGTTGGGAGATGGGCAGAATGTCAAAGAATTTTTGCAATTTTGCACTATTAAGCTACAAATCAACCCAAAAATGCTGATGAGTTAGGTAAATTTGATTATAACAACATTTTAGCACTCCCCCTCATTTTGTTATATCAGCATTTTAACACTCTACTCCTCATTTGTAGACTTAGAATTTTGTAGAAAGTGATACAAGGGGAAATCAATATTAATAGTGGAGAAAATAACATTATAGACACTCAAACGTAGAACCTCTTTCTCTAATACTATGTTAAACCACCAATCACCTCAAAAGCTTAAGTTGATAGGTTATGGTAAATTTAATTGTATCAACACTTCAACACTTTCCTTCACTTAATTATATCAAAATTTCCATATGTAGCAAGTATTCAACTTCTTGAAAGAAGAAAACCCATGAGAAGACCTTGACCTTTTTGGGCATCCAACTTGCCAAATAATTTTCAATTCTGGTTATCCAAAGTCTCCTGCTTCACATGTGTAGGAGAGAAAGATTTAACTGGAGAAGATCCATCAGCAGCCACACTTCTAAATCTTCTAAGGTGTGTAGCTTGGTTAAGACAGCATCTCTGGGTTCTTGAACCTCCCAATCAGTGACATTGCTTCTCAATTTAAGATCCCATCCTGAGAATCTGAGCAGCATTAGCTAACTATGCTTTTTCTTGAACACAATTCTAAACAGTCTAGGGAACTTAAAAGGGGGGTTATCCATCACCTATTTGTCTCCTTCCAGAAGCGAGTTCTATCTCCTCAATCAGTTCTTATTTTGTAAAATTCCTCGAGGAGAAGAAATTTTTCATGATTTGGGACCATGGGCCTCCAAATAAGTGAGAATCAATCATAGAAGACCACCAAAATTTCTCATTCCACCTGTACTTAGAAGCAATAACCTATCTCTAAGCCATATCTTTTTCCGTAGGAAAGTCTCACCCCATTTATCAATAAGACTTGGGAGTTTTGGTTATTAGTTCGGTAGTTTACTTCTTCAAAACTAATAAATACAGCTGAGCTGCACCTTGATTCTTCTGATGAAGAATTTTGTAAAAACTTGTGATGCACTCACATCACGTCCCTTGAGGAATTAGGTTGCTTCTTCCTTCAGAAGATTTATTCTGTTATTTTCCATCTCACATCATTATAGCTGATGCAGCTGCTGATTATTTATCATTATGTTTGGCCTTGTATTTGGCTTTATTTGATCTTGTAAAGAAAATAGGAACCTAGTATAAGGGTTTTATTTTTGCTTCTTGGATATGAGGAGGGCACTAAGAGGGTACCAACCTAGTTGAAATATCTGGGTGCACCTACTGATCCTCCCCTCCCTCTATTGCTCTTTTGTATAACCTTCAATATTAATAATAGCGCGTTTCCTTTTTAAAAAAAATAACTGATGCAGTTGCCATACAACCATGTCCATACTTTTTCCTATCTCCTAATTGTATATCCTTCCAACCATGTCCTTACCTTTTCCTATTGCCTAAATACTTCTATATAGGAAATCTTATACGAGCAGAAAAGAGAACACAAGGTTCACGTGGAAAACCCTAAAACAGGGAGAAAACACCACAGTAGAGAGTTTGTATTATTTTCACACACAATGAAAGATACAAAAGAAGACAACTTTATAAGTTCTTGCAAGCCCTAATATAGAAAACGAAATAAATTTAGAGTAAAGACAATTACTAAAATACCCTCAGAGTAATAAACTATCAACATCAACAAAGCCCTTATTTCCAACACTTATTTTCCTTAGAGCGACAATCCATGAAGAAGTAGACATATTGTTAATGTAAGCTAAATAAGCATAAAAAACTATTAAACTACCAATTCACCCAAAAGCTTAAGCTAGTGGTAGAAGGCAAATTTAATTATATATCACTAACACTCCCCCTCACTTGTAGACTTGAAATATTTGAAAAGTCCAACAAGTGGAATCGATTTTAATTGGGGAGGAAACGACAATGCAGGGACTTGAACACAGGACCTTCTTGGACCACCTGCTCTGATACCATATTAAACTACCAATTCACCCAAAAGCTTAAGCTAGTGGTTGAAGGCAAAGTTAATTATATATCACCAACATAATTCGTGATAACAATTCTCTATAGTTGCTATGCACTCTTGAAAAAATAAATAAATAAATATTGTTTTTTATTACTTTTATTTGTTTACGCCTCAAAATCCATGATAATGGAAGCCCATACTCAGGAACCCACCCTATATGGACAACATCAGTTTTCCTAACCTTTTATATATGTTTAAAGTTAAAGAAAAATATAACAAATGAATGCAATAACAGACCACTCCACAGTCTTCAGAAACTTCAAGCTCCTTAAAACCACTTCGAGCACCGGTCTCCAAGTCAAAAAGCGGTACTTTTGTTCTTCGACCATTTCTCATGTCATCAATATTCTGAAAATGCATAATAGAAATAAAAAGTGTAAGACAACTGCCAAAATTATTTGTGATCGTATTCTCTTTCATATGTAATTTTAGTCATGCCTAACTCATATAATGCTCTTCCTGGAGAAAACTCAGTGAGGTTTTCCTTTTCTATCCGTTAGTTAGTTATTTATTCAATTTTTGAAAGATGCATTTAAGGAAGGATAAGAAATGTGAGTTTGACAAAAAGGTTACAAAGTTCTGGCTGTTTAAAAGGTGTAAATAGAAATAAAATGAGCATTATGAACAAAAGCTGAAAACACACGCATCTTTGACCTTGGATAGCAGCGACAAATCAAGTGTGCTGAAATCATCATACTTGAAATCCTTCACTTGCTCTGATCTGTAATAACTTTCAAGCGAAATTACTTCACATCCAACAATATTAGCCATTTTATGAGCTAAACTAGTCTTCCCTGACCCACTTGGACCACCTGCAACAGTAGCATAGGGAATCAATAGTAGTCAAAAGGCTTATGGAAAGTACAAGATTAAATAGTAATTCAAGCTCTATGAAAATAGTATAACCTAAAACCTGGGTTATTTATCATCAACAAGAGAACAAGCTGTGATTTATAGGCGGCAAGTAGTGCCAAAAAATGAAGTTTAGTTGGCGTAAGAATTAAGTTAATTATATGAGATGGTTAGCATTTACTAAAAATTACCAAAGGAAGGTAGTGGCCGATGATTATATATAAAGGGGCACTGAAGGGGCAATATTTAAGTTTTAAATCCACAAGGGTGATAGCTCCCTCAAAAAGCTATCAACCTCGTTTTTGGATAATTACTCTTTTGAGTTTCTATTGCAAGGTGGTTACTGACAATACACTCTGCAGTTTGTTTAATTGATGATAAGATTGTTTAATACTCACGCTGCTAATTTTTAACATATCTAAAATAGATCATTTTTGTTCAAACTACTCAATAGTTCTGTTAATAATTTTATGTATCAGAAATTCAAAATTTTATTTCTATATATATTTATTTATTTAAATTTTAATGCTATACATAATACTTCTTAAAATTATTTTATTGAGTGCCTCACTTCCCTCAGATGACATATTCTTGTCACCTGTCACCTTAAGGGTGCATTTTAAGTTTATAAAGCATGAGGGTGCGCTTTGAAAACACTGGGTGGAGATTTATGACACAATGATTGCAATAGAGATTGATTACGACAACGTCAAAGAACTTGAAGTAGATGATGAAGATGAGATTCTTGAAGGGGAAGTAAATTCTTTTGTGATTGATCCTCTGATAATGGATTTTAATGAGTTTCATGGAAACATCTCTTTTGACTTTATGGCCAATGGAGAAGTTCATCTTTAGGGGGCAATATTGGATTTTCTCTATCGGATTTACGTCATTAATTGGAATAATTTTGTTCAAAATGTAGGAGGATGATTTGGTCATATGCAACTGAATGAGGTTCCACCCCTCCTAGTTCAGGAATTCCCAGTTCTACCCATGTAAATTGCAGCGCCAAGTTTCTATCATTAACCAATTGAGCTTCTCTCATACAAGCCTCCAATGTTTGAGGATATCTATTGACCACTTCTACTTGTAAGGTTGGTTCTAATCCAGTCACAAACGCATCCATGAGCACACTCTCTGCCATATCAGGTAAAGGAGCCAAATAATTCAAAAAATTTCTTCACATAATCATAATAAGATCCTTCTTGCTTAATGTGGATCAATCTAGCCCCTAAGCTTCTATGTCCAGTATCACGGAAATGCTCAAACATTCTCTCTTTCAAATCTTCCCAAGATTTTACTTTCTTTCAGTTGTTACTCCATCTATACCAATCGACTTCATCTTGGCCGAAACTCACAACTTCTACCTTAACCTTCTCGGATTCTAGTAGATCACTAAACTAAAAAAAATGTTTAGCCCTGTACACCCAGAACTCCATCTATACCAATAGACTTCATCTTGGCTGAAACTCACCATTGCTACATTAACCTTCTTAGATTCTGGTAGATCATTCATCTTAAATAAAATGTTTAGCCCTGTACACCCAAGACTCTGGGTTTTCTCCCACAAACATAGGCATCTCAAGCTTCTTATACTTCTGTCCACCGTTATTGTTCCATTGTCTATCACTATCTCTAGATCTCCCATCTTTCCCTTCAGTTTCAATACTGACCCATCAGATGTGCACAATTCATCCTTGCATCTATAGGTGTTGCTTTCTCTCATTCTTTGGTCATTCTGTCGACAGCCTTCTTTTTGGTCCCCTCTAATCTCTCTTCCATCTGTTTATTAGCCATCAAGCGCATCATCACCCCCAGATTTTTTAGCTCTCATACCAATTTGTTAGGATTCTACCTTAAAATAACAAAATAATCCTAACAAAAGGCAAAAAACAGAAGCAGCACTCTATATTAATTATATTACTTAACCAAAATAAGAAGTCACAAGATGATTTCAGCAAGAAAAATAACCAAGCAAAAAGATAAGAACATACCCAGCACCTTAAAGAGGGCTGGAAACCTCTCCGCTAAGCTTCAGCAGCTTTTTACACAAAATAAACCCTACCTACAGCAATCCCCATAACATTCCATTTATATCTCTCCTCGTGGGCCCCAACCGTCAAGATCTTTCCCCAATCATTTTCCCATCATTTATTTGCTGGTTAATAACCTTTCTGCCCCTCCTTTTATATTTGTGGATGATTGGCGGCCTAACAAAATGTTTGTTGTTTCTTGAGACCTCCTCAGAGGATCCTTCCTATATAACAATACAGTTAGAAATCAGAATAATTTTATCGACCTAGGGAAGAAAATGTAACGGATTTGTCAAAAGCGCCCTGGTTTTCTGAGAAACTCTTCCTGGATACAACTATTTAACCTGCTAACCAACATGAGCATCTAGAGCACTTGTAGGATCACAAAAAATGTAAACAGAATTGGAATATACAGTTCTAGCTGTAGAAACCCATTGTCTTTGCCACTTATGTTCACAACTTTTAACCAATCTTAGAGAAAACACGGCCAGAAAGCAATTCAAAATCATGCTGCAACGAAACAACTTCAATGGCCTTCCAATAACGACTTGATTCAAATTCTTATACAAAAGTATGCTGTCACGCACAGTAGCATTGAAAAAGCATGACACCTGAGAAACATAAGCAACTGTCCCTCTGGTTTCGATGGTTGTAACTGCCAATGGAGGCAGCTCCCATAGCATTGCCATTATAAGTGAAGGTTTTTCCTTCTCCATTACCTCCAACCACTGGAACTAAGCAGCCAACTTCTAAATGCAAAATGACATTTGATAATGATGGGTTCTCTACCTTACGCAACAACACTTCTCAAAGCCAAAGTGCCAATTACATCATCAGCTTCCACTCTAAATACCCCAAACACCTTAACTGCCATGGACTTCAAGGATGCCTTCAAGTATCAGGTGAAGAGCCTTGTTACTCTTGAATGCAGGAAAACATGTATGATGGAAAGTGATGTAAAGTTCATGAGATGACTAAAACTTATCTCCCAACTCCCATGTAATCCAAGCGATGACCTTTAAAACTTCATGTATAAGAAATTTCAATTGGCCTTCTGAACAAAAGGGGACTAAACTTAATGAAATTGAAGTACACAGGTATTGAGTAAAGAGGAGAATTAGGAGGGAATTTGTGAAGGAGATAAAGTAGAAATTCAATCTGCCACCGGAGTCTTAACTCTTGTTGCTGAAATAAGACGTTCTACGCTTCTTCGAAAGAGACCTTAGAGGGATTTCTTCAAACACTGAATCCAATATAGGATCAACATAATAATCACTATTTACACTGATATCAGAATCATCGTCATAAATATCAGAACATGGGGAAAATTCTCAATTACCCGTTCAACATTTTCTTTTATGAAGGTAACTTTCAAGCCTTTGATGGAGTTCTTTGGCACAAATCAATAATTGAACACAAATTTCTTCAAGAAAATCAGGGCCAATAGCATAATTTACCATATCACTGATTCCAGTGGGGTAATTTTCCTAGAGTAATGAAAGAGAGGCTTATGGAATTCAAAGCTCTGAGAGGTCTTTAATGACTTCCCGCTTAGGTAATATTGGGTTTTAAACCTTGAAAGCTTTTAAGCCATGTCTCTTGTGTGTCCCTGTGACAAAATCCATGAATATTTGGAACATTCAAGAGAGGATTAATTTGCCTTGCTTTTGGAGTGCTTTGAAGATCTAGGGTTATTGGGAGTTTCAAACTTTTTCCAATCCTTGGTTCACTAGATCATCTATGTAATTGGGTAAGAGATTTGAAAAGGAGATTATCTACGCCGGTTGTCGCTGGGTTTCAGGGTGGACGAAGGCTGAAGAGAAGGTAAACTCTCTAGCTAATAAAGGGGAAGTCCCAATGCTGTCAAACTTGGCTACTTCAGCCAAGAATTCCCTTCCTATTGAATATCTTTGATTCTTCTCCATCGTCCTAACTTTCTGTATGAATTCTTGGGTGTAACATTTGATTCAAGGGTGTTGCTAAAGTTCCATGAAACAGTCTATCATCAAGAGTACAGATCTTAGAATAAAGGTTAAGGATGAATGGTTTTTGGTCATTTCTATGAGCTTTGTTCTCTCTCCTTGCCATGTGGTTGGTTTCAAAGGAATGTTGTCGTCTACCATCTATTGTACAAAACCAATGGGTTGTTTGGCTGCCCGAGATGGTTAAGGATGGGACTAGGGAAGGGTGGTGAGAGAAAAGGGGCATGGTGTCGTACCCAAAGGTAGTATATTTTTTTAACAAAACAAAAACAAGAATTTCATTGATATAATGAAAAGATGGTACAAGGTAAAATGAGGAAGTAAGGATCAATAGGTGTACCCAGACATCTCAACAAGGTTGTCACCCCTTTAGCACCCTCATTACGTCCCATAATACAAGAAAATTATAAAGATAGTAGCTTGTCAGTTCTACAGTCATAGAGCAAAACATTTATACAAAAGTAGACCACCACTGAGCTAACATAGAACAGCCCAGAGAACAATCAAGAAAAAACAAAAAATAAAGAGAAACTCCAATCCATCTAAAAGAACGACAACCAATTCAGACTTATATCTTGCACCGAATAATTCTTAAACTCTTTGGAGAGAGAGCACCACGAGGAAGATAAACCCAAAGGTAGTATGTCGAGTTTCACCTAAATATCAAAAATTCAATAGGCATCATAGCACATAACACATCATTACTAAAGAGCAAAACCACAACCATAATCAGAAGAATGGCCTCACGAAGCCTAAACATTTAAAGGGAATGATGAAAGATATATCAAGATAGTAAACATGCCATACCAATTCCAACAATAATAGGAAGACCTTTGTTCTCCAATAACACCTGAAACAAGAACAAAGCTGCACTGACTATGGAGAATTATATGCAGAATTTCCAGACTGTCCTCTATCAATTCACATAGCATTACTACCTGAATCGCTTGAACAGCTAAAAGCAAACCTCTGTCCAGGTCACATGAATCAGGCATTGGAGCAAGCCTCATAGAGTCCCTGAAAGAGGCGGGATCTGTGGTTGCTTCATGAGAGTAATCTAAGCATGTAACATTATAATAGAGCACACGTACAAAATTGGTTATATAAATGCTAAAACTTGAGGAAATATACCAGTCACTAAATTATCAGATTGGGGAGGGCTAACAAATTGCCACGTTGCAACTACTGGTTCCATTTGAGATTTTGTTGGAGATCTGGTCCACGGCTGAGATAGATCCTCAAGTCGAGAAACAAGATTTGAAGTAACACGGATGGGCCTGGGAGCAATGACAACCTTTTCTTGGTTATTAGCCAGAGGTGTGTTTGGTAGAAGTGGAGGTGTATTTAATCGTGGTACACCTGTAGGTGAGGTTACTAATTATAAGTAAACAACAGGCCAAAATTTAGAAAACTACAAGAAACAATAAATTTGAAAGAGATGAAGAGGTACCAAACCAATAGAAAATAACCCCCCCCCCCCCCCCCCCCCCGGAAAATAAATATTGAGGGAAAGCAAGATAAATATGAAAATGAAGAGATGGAAAGAGAGAGAAGAAGAAAATAAAAGAAAAGGACATCAGAGAAAGGAAATACTAGGATCCAAAGTCGAAGCTCGACGCCCAACCTTTTCTTTCCAGAATCATCTCCAGATAAGACTTTGTAATCCAAGACCCTGTGATACCCATCCTCAACACTTCTTCTCCAACTGTCTAAAAAGGAAAGGAAAAGACAAAGGAGCAGGCATGAAATGAAAAACATGTTCACCATCATTGAATGAGTAAAACTTGCCACCCCCTAAACCCTAAGCAAGTTAACGAATGTAACAAAAAATATTTTGCTTTGAAAATGGAATGAGATAGAAGAAATTGCTAGCAAACGCATTCTTCAACTTAAAGAAAATACAAAATAGGCATTCAAGGGGTGAAGACTAAAGTGAACTGAAATCATCAACCTAAAAAGAATAAATAAAATAAAAAAGAAATTCCAAATAGAAATAACACATACAGGTGAGAAAAGAATTTGTAAAAAAGAAATTTGGGATAGCAATTAGACACTGGCCTGGAAAGAGTAATATAACATTAAACGGATCCTATCCATCAAGAAAAAACCTTAGTCACTGGATAAACTCAACAAAGAAAAATTTTGAATTTCATTCATGATATGATACGAAAAGTACAAAAGGATATAAATTTCAACTCAACAAAAAAGACTTATACATAATTTCCTAACAGAAGATCTTTCACTGCCACAAAGAGCTATTAGAGATTCCTATTCTGGAAGAGAGGGATAGAGGGAGAGCTGAAAGAGAGGAAGGGAGAGAGAGAGAGAGAGAGAGACCAAGGTTCTAATTTGAAAAGTGTATAACAGTCAAATTACAGGAAAATGAGGGGGCATACCAAAATTAATAGCCTTCAAGGAAAAAATAGATAGAACTTGAAGGATAAATCAGTGCCTACTTTTCTATTTGAGCTTCGCAGCACCATGAATGTCTCACCAAGAGAATCAATTGTTTCAAGTGACACAGAAACATTGCCCTTATTTACCGATATAGATGCCCTTTTATAACCAACCACTACTGTATAGCCCAAGTCCAGCAATCCACCTAAAGTCATCCGTCCAACCTGTTCCAAGTAAGATAGGAAACAAGTAAAATCAACTGAAGTTGAAAGCCATCAATGGATAACAGAAAATAACAAATCAAAATATGATAACTTTAAAACAAAGTTCACTAATATAACTTTAAAACAATGAAATGCTAAACTGTATACACTATATGACACTATCTTATAGAAGCTCGTCCTTACAAGAAAGAAAATAATTCTGTCAAAATTTTATTCAGACCTTTCTAAGAACTAGCAACTCTTCTATATCCAATGAAGAGGAACCAGTCCAATCTTTTCTCACATCTATCATTTACTCATCTCTCAATGTCAATTGGTCTAAAGTGAGTTCACCTTTTCATAAATTTTTTTCTCACAATTAGTGTATAGTGAGTTCACTCATTCTAATCATTGCTTAACAAATCTCATTGCTAATTATAAAAGCCCTTTGTAATCCATTAAATAGAACATCTCTTTTTGTAATTTATCATATCAAGTAAATGTATATGTTGGTGATATATAATTAACCTTCAACCGCTAGCTTAAAATTTTGAGTGAATTGGTGATTTAACATGGTATCAGAGCCCATTAAACCCAACGGGTATTCGATCCAAAATAGGTGAACCCAAAACAGGCACCATCTTGAGAAGGCATATTGGAGAAGTTGAGAGTCTCATATTGGAAAAACCAAGGGGACTCATACTCCATATAAGATAAGTGGGCTACTCCTCTCATTGCCAATTGGTTTTGAGATGGAACCCCATACTATCAAATTTAACAGTATATGTTCTATTAAAAATAATAATAAAAATAAATAAAAGGCTGTGAACATCTTAAAACCATACTCTACTCATGGTTAAGCATTCTAGAAACCATACTCTCCTCAAGGTCAAACCTCCAACTCCTTGTATAAAATGTCCCAACCTAGAAGGCAACTAGAAGTCCCCTAAAAATGTACTCACTTTTTTTACCACAATCAAAATTACGTGTATATCTAACACAAAAGGCATAAATTAAAATTGTCATGGCCACTAATAATTCCCAACAATATTAACGTACAGAAGTAGCACGAATTTGCTGGCTTCTATCAATTCCTAGACCAACAATCTAGTGCTTTATCAGCAACTGAGACAAAAAAGCTAGTGCCTCATAAAATTGGAATCAGACATATTACCTCAAATTCAGCTTTGGGTCTGATAATAAAATTTTTGTCAACTATCCTCTGGTCACCAAGTGCTAGATAGTACTTAATACCCGATTGTCGCACTTTAATCCAGTCATTTATATGTGCTTCTTCACTTGCAGATGGAGGCCTAAGATACATCTCAATAAAACTGAAATTTGAACAAAATTAACCATTGAGACCAACCCAATATTGACAAGTAGCTACTTGAAATAGTTATTTACTGATACCTACTTGTCTATATGTGTTTCATTTCCTTGAAAAGCATGGGCAGAATCTACATCTGGGAACTGTCAGAAAACACGACATTTTTAGTGTAAGCATACATGTGCTAGTTCTTAGGTTACCCACATTGAGGAACTTCAAATCACGGCAAGTGAATTAAACATGACTCATAACAATTTGCTTGTATAAGGTATAAGAAAATACTCAATGTGTTAATTTCTATTGGATATTAGAAACATGAAGAATTCGTAAAAGAAATCTATTTTACACAAAACTAAACATTTCATCAACCATGTGAAGTTAGAAAAATAAGAATAATAATAAATAAAGTTGAAAAAAGGAGTACTTTTCTAGACAACTTGAAGTTCTACCATTCATTGTGGTCTTCCATTATATCATCTTCCAGAAAAAAAAAAACTCTATTAAGTTGAAAGCCAAAGCTATTCTATCAAGGGCCACATGAGAATTGAAGATGTAAAGGATGATGTTCCAATAACCACGAGCAAAGGACCAATTGTGAAAGAGTTCACATGAGTTGTTGCCTTTCCTTGCAAAGGGTATACCAGTAAGGAGAAATAACATGATAAGGCTTTTATAAGAAAGTCATGCCTCAAGCCATAAGTGATCTTTTAATTTGTATGCATATATATAAAATAAATAAATAAATCTTCGGACATCATTTCTAATATACAAAAATAGATGGCAAAAGTAAAAGATTAGTGCAGACCTCACTTCTACATTTCAGCTTGTATATTGCCTCCCTAAATGATGAGACAAAGCTGTTATTAATTCTTATCTGCAATATTTAAACATGTGAAAGGGTAAAGCTGAAGTTTTAGGTACAAAAACAGGAGATAAGACGATAAACCAACCTGGGCATGATGAAGGTCCGGCTCTATGTGCTTTCTAAACAATGGAAAGATGCTATCAATAAGATAATCCAATGAGCAGGAATCTCCAATATCATGTCGAACTTTGGAAAGAAGGTTAAAATGAACCCCACCAACCTAATTTGCAAAAAATAACTAAATAAAAGTATTACTTCAACATCTTACTAACAAGAGAAACAACAAAAAGGCTACAGTCATTCCTAGAGCACAGCTAGTGAATCTGACATCTTAAACTTTTTTTTTTTACTTGAACCACGGACCTCTTGGTCATGAGCACATACATATGCAAGTCGAACTAAAACTGTTGTTGGCGAATCTAATATCTTAACTTCATCTTTAAATTTAAAAGTTCTTATTAAAGATCCACGTGAACAATGAGATCCAACCATACGACCAATAGGTTGGAAACTTCTCACACACAAGAATTCATATGTTCCTCATGCTTCAGAAATGAAGAACAGAATAACAAGTTACCACTGCCACCCGAATATCTAGCAAAGAACGTAATTTTGCATGTAATGCATAGGTTCCATCAATGATTACCTATAAAAAAATTCAAAGAAATCAGTCCACAAATCCACAAATGATCACAGAAGTTACATTAATCACTACTTACCACCCCAGATGAAGCACTCTTTATTATTTTTGAACTGACCCGTTTCTTTAGATGAAAGTCAAAAACTGGGATCATGGTGTCCCTTCCATTTGTCAAATCCTGCAAGCCAGTCATAAATAATGAATGGAAAAGAAGGGTCGTTAATAAAACACTAAGTTTCACTAGAAACTACAACTAAAAATCAACTCAGCCAAATCTATGCTTGTGTTTCTTCGCAAGCTTTTACAAATTCAGAACGGACAGTCCCAGATATTGATGGTGAAATGACATTTAAAGTTCTGGCAGTAGAAAAAAGTAAAGGTCCCTTAAAAAGCAAAGTGGAGCAGATAAAATAACCTCAAGATTCTGAACTAGAAGATCAAAGTCTATTGAATCCAAATCATTCCCCTCATCAACTCCATCACGATAGTTTTCCATTGATACAACATTACAACCAATTACAGATGCCACTTTCTCTGCTAAGCTTCAACAAAACCACATAGCATGATATATCAGAGCAAATAAAGGGATGCAAGTCAATTCTGACCACTGCTTCTTATAGGGAGAAAAAGAAAAAAAAAAAAATATATATATATATATATATATTATACCTGGTTTTACCGGAGCCGCTTGGACCACCAATGCCGACTGTTACAAGTCCATATTTTTTCTCTCTAAGTTCTTGAATGGATTTCACTAATAGATAATATCCATGATCAAAAGACTGCATATGTCAATTTCGGAAATGATTAGCCTTATCCGCAAGCTTTCTTCACAGTGTATCACATACAGACACCCAAGCATAAATCCAAAGAACAAATCAAATGAATGTATTTGATAACAATTGGCAATGAGAAAAGTAGCACATCTATCTTTTAAAATTGTGAGGTTCCTTAATTTTTCCAATGTGGAATCCTCAACAGAATGTTAACAGAGTATAATTCTAACTCAATTAACTAGGCTCCAATTGATAACATCCAGTTTTTTTGTTTTTGGAATTTGAAAATTATGCTTATACACACTCCTTTCATTTATTCCCTTCTTTGTTTTGTTATCACTTTTAAGCGTTTTCAAAAACCAATCCAAGTTCTGAAAACTAAAAGGCTTTATTTTAAAAAAACTTGTTCCCAGTTATGAAAGATGAAATTCATAGTAACAAGTTGTAAGAAAACAAGCATAATTTTAAAAACATAAAATTGTTATTATCTTATATCTCAACTAATACGTTTGTTGAGATATTGAGAATCTCACCCTTTCAACCAAGGAGACTCGTACTCCTTATAAAATGGATGGACTACACCTTCCATTATTGCCAATTAGTTTTTGAGATGAAACCCGTACTATCAAATAATATCAAGGTTCAAATTTTTGGATTCAAAACAAAAACAAACAAATAAATAAAACACAACATTTCAAGTGAACGAAAAAAAAAAACCAAAGCTATCAGATGACAATGTGCTTTTGCATGACAAAAATTATGAAGAAGAAACAGCGTCAATTCAAGAATCCAATACATCACAAAACCAGTGTACACAAACCTACATAAAAAGAGGGGAAAAAAAAAATACTGAAATTCCAGAGATGAAGAAGAAGACGAAACGCCAAAATTAAAATCCAATCTGGTGAAGTGAATATCAAAACAAGAAACCAAGAAAGCAGAATTCAGTGGATCAATTAAACATACCACATGAAGAGGCAGTGATTGAAGGATGGAGGAGGAAGAGGTGGAAGCGGAGGGCTGTTTTTGGTAAAAATCTCTGCCTTCCTGGAGAACTCGCTGAACCACCTCATCATCCATTTTGGTAGGGAAGAAAAGGAAAAGAGAAGCCCCGATTCTCAAATCGTCTGCAATTGACTATAGGAGGGGAGTTTGCGTGTTGAAGAAGCCAATCAAAATGAAGAACAGGAAGGAGTAGGAGAGACTGGAAAAGATGAAATGGATAGCCGTAAAGATGAAAAAGGGATCTATGTTTGTCATGATGTTCGAGCTTTTACACCTTTGCAGTTGCAGTTCTTCTACGGAATCATTTCGAAGAATACGCCTCCGATTCTGGGTTTTGCTTCCCCAAACATTGTTTCTACTCTATTGTATGATCAACTTTTTGGAAGCGGTAAAGTGTACAATTTTATCCCACTTTCGTTACAAACTTGGCATGATAACAACAACACACTCCCCCTTGTCATTGCAATCAAATCAGATTTATAATTTTATCATATTCACTCTTTTTAATCTCCTTACAGTTGTTGTTTTCCTTACATCTACTAAACTTACTCCAAAATTTAACTTCTTTTGGTATTATCGATCCGTTTTTTTTTTCTTTTTGCAAAATATTTATAGGGTGAACAAGAAAAAGCAATTTTACAGGCCGTTTGGCCCTCAGATTACGAACGACTCCAACTATTCTACTCTTTTCTTTATTTCTTCTATAGTCACTCCCTCCTATCACTATTCCTCACTCTCCAATTTCATTATTTCTCACTTTTCCAAAGACTATAATAACTCACATACTTCACGCCTCTTATGACCTCTTAAAGTTGTCATTTTGAAAAATAGCAAAATTGTTTCTTTTCAAAAATAACAAAACTATAAAAAGGTATAGTAAGCAGCTTTTCTTAATCTAAAATAAAATAAATACACTTTAATAAATGTTAAACGTAATTATAGCTACATATTTGTCCAGTCAAAATAAGAATCATACATCTCCCTTTCTTTGACAATGATCTTCATTTTTCGTTTTTGTTTTTCTATTCTCCATCTACCATTTTACGATTATCTATCTTTCTTCATCTCCATTTTCCATTTTTTTCTTTTGATCTCATCTTCTTCAAGGGGGCAAACCCTAATTTTTCCACCTTAAAACGGACAAACCCCAATCTCCACCCTACCTTTTGCAAGTTACCATTACATTTGATGTTTCAATTTCATCTTTAACTTCATCATGCATTTTCAAGAAGAAGAATATAAACATTTGAAGCACACAAACACTATCTTCATTTTCCATCTTTCATCATTGATTTTCAAGTCTATAATCGACAATCTCAAACATTTAGGGTTGAAGAACAAAAACTTTCACTCAAAAGAACAAAGATTCAAAAGTTGCATCTTCTTTGTGTATTGAGGAAAATTTTAGCTCACTTTTTAAAATATTTATATTATTTAATTAATAAAATGTAAATAGAATATGGAAAATTTTATCTAAAACACACGATATTTTAGCCTATTTTGTTGAAAAGAAATGAGAGTAGTAAATCTTTTTTAAATCATTTTTTTCGTATAAGTAAGAAGTACAAAACAGAAAAAGATCACGATGAATCCAAGACACAATGATCGATTGAGAGCTACATAGGTCACTAGAAAATGGACTAAAAATCTAAAACAAACAAAATTAGTAATTATTTCAAATGCAAGATCATAATTACAAAGAAAAAAGAGACGGAAGGTGATGCATAAGAGAATGACGAAAATAAAATCAATCAAGAGATTGACTATGAGTTAAAGATTGAAATTTAGAAAATAAATTAAGATACGAAAACTAATTTTAATTTCTAAATTAAAAATTCAAATTTTAAAAATAAATTAAGATATAATACGAAAACTAATTTTAACTTTTAAATTATTAGGGTTGAAATATTCAGTCGATTAAGATTATTTTAAATTAAAAAAGGTTGAGATTTAGCAAATAAAAATCAATAATATAGTTTTTTTAAACTAAAAATTGAATAAAGTTGTTAAAATCTTCAACAAAATTGTTAAATATATTAGTAAGAGGTTATGATACGGATTGGATACATTATTAACACGTAGAAATTAATTACAGACTCATAAATGTATATCACAAATTAATTATAGTGGAGAGACTTTTGATAAGAATGCACATATATTGAAAAAATCACCATTTGCGAATGTAAGTATTTTGGTATTGTATAAAATATCATGCACGCGTGGTACTTTCGAAATTATATTAATTGGTATGTTATTTTTTCAATCACGTGAACCTCAATTTATAGACGTCAAACCAATATTGATAAAAATTGTAATTTAATTAATGTTATTCAGTCAAATGAACACGTTTTGGTTTAAAAGCCTTTATAAACACAATTAATACAATTGTTTTTAAAAAAAAAATTAAGTCATTTTCCCCTATATATAAATTAAGGGTATTAAACTGATTATTTATATATATATATATAAAAGCAGTACTCACCCAACAAAAAGGGTATGAAAAAAGAAAATTGGTAAAATAATTTAGATTATTATTATTTAAAATTACACAAAGGTAAACATTACATTGTAACTTTCATTACAAATATATAAGTAAATAAAATTTAGTATATATATAATGAACATATGAAAATTCACAAGAAAACTAATTTAATAAGGACTAGCCACGTAAATTTCATAAATATTTCAAACGAGAAGTACTCTCATGCATAAATTGAAGCAGCAAAAGCCATAAAATAATGTTTGAATATGTTACCATCATTTTGTGGTGTATATGTATCTACCAAAAGTTAAATAAAAAGTAATCCTCTCGAACAATAAATAGAGGATAGATTGTATAATTATGATTTAATGACATTGTAATTATAATGCAAAACCTACCTGAATTATTTTCAATCAACGCATTAGAGAATGCAGCAAAACATATTGATGACTCTAGAAATCTCACGCACAGAGTTAAATGCAAGCTCACAGGCTCTCCAAGCTTTACGATAACCGATACAAACTCCATGTTTCTTTAAGTCAAATTTGGAATTTGGAATATCAAGGAAAAATTGGAATTTATGAAAAAAAAGATTATCAGCTTCATGCGTTTTTTTATTCTGTTACACGATAGTAAATATTTTGGTGTTTTATTATATTTATGAAAATTTATCCTATTATCAGTTGATTTGATTTTCTCATTAAAGTCTCAACTAGTATTAACTCGGAATTCTATAAGTTTTAAAACATTTTTCCATTCTATATGCACCAAGGGATTTGAGGACACAAAAACTCCTCTATATGCAACTGGTATACACGAATAAGAATTCTAATTTCTAGATCTCTTTACCTACCAACAAGCAAAAGTGAATGAGTTTTCTAAACAATTTTTTCTTTTAGAACCTTTGAACTACCTGTGTTCACAATTTCTCCCTTGTTTTTTTGAAGTGGTGAGATGCAACAAATAAACAAATATTATTCTAAATCTAATATTCATATATATTTGTATTTCGTTTAGGTGTCACTGGTGTGGCCATTGCGCATGCATGTTATATCTCATAAAGCTTTCTTTATATGTTGACTAAATCACACAACATTCAGAGATTTTTCTTCCTATTGTTCTTGCATTTACTTTTTATTTTGTAGATATCTAATTGCACTGATACTTTTTTGGAGATTCATGGAACAAGTTGATCTCTTACCTCCTAGTATCAAACATCTGTAATTTAGTCGGCTTCAAAAAAATTGAAAGTGTGAGATTCATGTTACATATTGGAAAATCGCAAGTTTCTTGTCTCATATGAATCAAATTGTAAATTACTATTTCTTCAATCAATATCATTTTAGCCAAAAAAGATTGTGTTATCAAATTACATGTTATATAGATATATCAAGATTGTCTTTCTTTTTTTTTCCATCTCTTTTGTAGGATTTAGAGAAAGTTAATTGGTCATAAAATCTCAAGTTCACGCTACAAAAAATATTAAGTTGATCATTAAAAAATTAAGTGATGTACAATGTTAATTTAGTTTTTGTACATATTTTTAGGTCGGTTTAAGAGTTAAAGTGATATTTAGGAACTTTTTAGGTTGTTTTGAGAATCAAAATATGACTTAGACACTTTTTAAAAATTTTTGTACGAGGTTTTTAGAGTTGGGATGTAGCACTTATTAAGAGGTTAAGAGTGAAATGGTTAGCTATAGTAACATGTACTTTTTGTTCTTGAATGTATTAATATATTTTGTAATCTAATAGATGCTAACTAGCTAAGTTCATTCTGCCCCATGATGGTTTTTGTATTTCAGAGCTCCAACACGAAAGTTTTTTTGGATTTGAGGAGTGCAAAGTGCTCTTTTATGAAGGCCTTCTTGGAATGATTCCAATATTGTGTCATGGAGGAATTGACTTTAAGGATGGTCCTTTGTTTGTTGCTCTTCAAGCAAAGACACAAGCCAAAGAAGTTGGAATACCCATATGTGATGGGGCTACAACAAGGAATGCTCCAGGTAAAACACCCTTATGTTGCTTTCTAACTTTTTCACATTTTCCTGATTTTTCTTTTATTATAATTACTTGTTTTTCATTGATGCTCTTTATTCTATCCTAGTGAGTTGTATCAATAATTAGTGTGTATTTATAGTGATTCTTTTCACTGTTGCAGAGCTTTTTGATATTAAATTTCTTGAGGGGGAGACAATCAGGGAATGCCTCTACTTCGACAAGTCTAGACATTGCAGTTTTACTATTCAATTGAGTAACATATTAGTGGGAAAAGGGATTGCAAGCTTTAATATTTAATATTACAATGTTTTTATGTATCTACATTAGGTGTACATGTAACCATCTTCCACCGGTGGTTTCTAATAATCCATAGCACTAAATAATTTTTAGTTTCTCTTTTATACTTTCAATGTTATAAAATTATAAGGCACATTATTCCATCCTAACCTTGTGATTTCTTCTTTCTCTTCAACAAGTGTTCCTACGATAGTTAGTCAGGAATGATCATTATGCAAAACCATCAACAACGCCTTCCTTTAATTTTGACCTTGTTCGGGTTATCTGTAGCACTTATATATTCCCTTCTACGAATACATCAACTACTGAATTCAACAAATTTTCTCTAACTCACACATTGTCAAACCTAAAATACATTGTATTGGTACACAATAGTTATGTCAAGCTAATAAACTATTGGTACATAGTAAATACAAATGACTGAGAAGTTATTGGTACAAAGTAAATACACAAATGACTGAGAAGTTATTGGTACACAGTAAATACATTTTATTGATCTGGGCTATAAAGTATCAACACCTTCATTTTTTCCATTTATGTCAAGTTGCGAGATAAAACATAAGAGCTAATAAACTTACGAAACATGCATAGAATCGCTCCAAATAGTTTATGAAGGATAGCAATTTCATTTTGAAACTCTTAGTGAAATTTTGAAATGTGTGCGAGATACTAAGAGGTAATCCATTTAGGGTGATTATATGCATGTTTAGTAAGTTTATTAGGCCCTTGTGTTATATCTCACACCTATCTACACCTAATTATTTATGATTTTGTATTGTTACTACATATAGAAGAAAGAAGATAAAAAAATTAGAACCATAGAGGAACTTTAAAGTGTTAGTTTCAATATTAAAAAAACTTAAACGACGACTTTAATGAAAAACAATGTGTAACCCAATTTGGAGGCCAAAACGGACGTTATTTGGGATGAAGGAGGGACAAGCTGCCTTTGGCAACTTGCCAAGGTCGTAGATCTCAAAAAGTTACATGGAATCAAAAAAAAAAAAAAATCCCAATTCGAATAACTATGCTCAAAGTTATGGACTTCCAAAGTTTAAATATAGTTTTATGTAATTTTGAAGGAAATTTAATGTCAAGATACGTTAATAAAATGCTAACTTTATGATAACAGATGTAAAGATCGTGAAAAAATGCATCAAATCAAGTGATCATATGCATAAAATGAGTATTGATGGAGATATGAAGCTCGAAAGATAAATGATATACATAAACGAAAAAGAACTAAAAACCAATAACTTATCACGTGGAGAAGTTTATTACTAAACAAAACCAATAACTTATCAAGTACGTACTAGTTCAACTAACTTGTAGTCTTAGTAGCAAGTTGAACCACAAATATTGATACAACGATATCTCACAAGAATAACAACATTCACACATAAACTAACTATAATTCAACCACTCCTACAAAATCAAATATAAATCCAATTCAACCACAAACTAATTATAAATTACAAAAGCAACACCTTTCAACCAAACTTTAACTAAAATGTACACAATAATAACATTCACCAACAACATTCATCCACATACAAATTATTTAGGGCAACGTCATCTACAATCCACAATATATAACCCCCCTATTCAATATAACCCTCCTCGAATTCAATATAATTCCTAAATTCAAATTGGAATTTTGAAATTCAAACTCAACTTCAATCTCAACTTAACACTTCAAATTCAAATTCAACACTTCAATCTCAACAAGGACAAGGACGTCTCTCTCCTTCTCAGTCTCTCTCTCAACTCTCTCAGCCTCCTTCTCCTTTTCAATTATGTGAATTACAAAACTGAAGTGGATTTTTATAAGATAATTTCTGACACAAATCGAACATGTCGGGAGACAGCCCCTATTCCCAACGTTATAAGTAAGACGTCAGAAATAGTTTTCACCTCTCTCGACGTTTTGCTTATGAAGTCAAAAATGACTAAAATTTTCTTGACGCTGTGCAAAGAGACGTTGGAAAAAAATATGATAATTAAATATTTATTTATCTCCTTCCAACGTCGTAGTTCAAGACGTCGAGAATACTTGTCTCAATCGACGTGTATTTTTATGCGCAGGGATTGACCTTTGTTTCGACGTTGCTTTTGTCGACACCTTTTTCTGCGTCGGTAGAACTCCAATTTCTTGTAGTGTGATGAGATGTTAAACACCTTAGTGAGGATTTGATCCCTCGTTTACTTTCATGTTCTTTTGTGGGTTTGATTTCAAAGGACTTTTGTAACTATTCTATAGTAGTTATTTTGCATAGGCATAGTCCTTTCTTGTAGAGGAATGTGACTTTTTTTGTGAACTCGATTTCTTCTATGCGTACACATTCTTTTATTCTTTCCAACAAAAGTTGTTTAAAAATAAAAAGGCATGGGAAAGAATATATTTCTCCCAGGCCACTAGTTTAGGTGGCAGATGATTAGAGCAAGTATAAACCCCTTTTTTTTTCCCAAAGTTAGTATAACTCATAAAATTAATAATATATATGCAATTTTTTTTTAAAAAAATCATTTTTTAATTGGACTAAGCGAAGCATTTTCTTCGAAATTCCTTACCGGTCGAGATTATTATTACGTCACAAACTAGAGGTAATGCATATTGAAAAGTACGTTTGTGACAACTTAGTTGGTACGTTGTTGAATATTGAAGGAAAAACTAAAGACACCACTAATGCACGATTAGACCTACAAGATTTGAAAATTAGAAAGGATTTACATCTCATAGAAGTTGGTAACCGATTGGTGAAACCACATGCAAGTTACACATTAACTAGCAGCGAGGTACACCTAATTAGGCTAATGAAAATGCTCGGGAGCTTATAAGCAGTAACTTTTGAATGAAAAAGTTGTATATAATCATTAACTAATGCACGATCAGTTAGTCGGGCGGCAAGAGCAATCAAGGGGCAAGAGCAATCAAGGGGCAAGAGCATTTAAGCCTAAATTAACCCCTTTTACCCTAGAACATATCTAATCTCTACTGAAAAATGACAAACACATAAAAAACAGCTAAACAATGCTCTTTTGGCATAGTTGTTATGTAGGGCATGGACAACATGGTGGCTGGCGAGTGTGCAAGGCTCTGGGAAGCGTTGTCACACGCTAATCTTGCACCTTGTTCGTTGTGCGCCCCATGGCTTGTGCATCGCATGCATCCTCGCACACATGGCACGTTGCATGGCCTAGGTGCATGTCTCACGTCACCTGGTCGTGCATGGCTTTGTTGCACGCACCAACATCCAACATTAACCTCTTCTTGACTAATTTTCATGTTCAGCTCGCCTTGTCCTTCTTATCACTTAACCAAGCCTCAACTCTGCCCATAAATCATTTTTCCGTCTAGAACCTAAATCTAGTTTTGAAGGTTAATAAACTTAAAATCTATAACTCAAATAGGGAAACTTCCTTTTACAAAACTGTTTAGAATTGTCTTCAGCATCTTACCTCAAAAGTTTAGCTCAAAACTCCAAGTAATGTGTTTTTTAGCCCTCAAGAATAAAACATTGCTCAATTTCGCTCAAACAATGACCTTTGGTGCTTTAGCTATGAAGTTGCACTCCTTTCCTAACTCTTTTTTATCCGACAACCTTACCTCACAAAATAAACTCAATAATGGTTCTTTTGATACTAATTTTAGAGAAAATTCATGAGTAGAAAGGAAGCTCTTATCATCCAAAGTCACGTATTTATAGTGAACATTGCCTAAAATTTTACACTTCCTGCTTGCTAAAAGCTAAGCTCTTGCATGCCTAGATATCTTAAAACCACTCCACCGTGCATTACTAGAACACATAAAGCTCACTTCTTCGCATGACACTCAATACCCAAATGCAAGCCCTTCAACTTGGACTATATCGCCTAACCCTTGACATACTCACTTCATGAGGCCTTACCATGAAGACATGCCTGCCTCGTCCCACACCTTCTCACATAGCCCTTGCTTGTGTGCCTTGCCTTTGTTGCATGGTGCAGCTCGCCTAGTCAAACTTTTCAACCTACACACCTAGCAATGCGTTGTCCTTAGAGGTTATTTAGACAATCTTGGCCGCCTAGTCTAACCTTAAAACGCCTAGCTTAAAACACTTATAGTCAAATTTTACCTTGTGCTAACCTCTTTTCAATCGACTATCACCAACACTTAATTAATAAAAAAAGTCCTCCTTTAAGGCTACCTTGGCTTCAATGGCACATAAACCATGTCACATGGTTATCAACCAACTCTTACTAAGGTTTCCATCCATATTTTCTGTAACTCAACTTCAACTTCTCCTTAGAACTCTTGAAAGACTTAGGCGTTCTTAGGTTTAGGGTTTACACTATGAGCATTCAAAAGCTACAAGGGTAAGTTTCCATCTAAATTTTAATTTAGTTTAATTAGAGTGTTCAATGCATGCTAATTTTTAGTAGGATTTAGATGCAACTAGAGTAATTTAGATCATTTTTCGGCTGCACATGTCTATCATTTCCATAAATTCTCAGATCTAAATGCATTACAGTCTTGAAATGTGACAATAGTTTTTCAAACAATTAGGGGACAAATTCATGCATGCGTTTATATTATAAATAAAATAATATCACAAAAAATCAGAAAACTACTAAACCACATCAACAATAATTAATACATAAAAATGATAAAGTTTATCAAACATGTCTAACAGTTTCCACTACAGCATTCTTTACTAATTAACATTGCATTACTAATTAACATTAGATATATACATCTACACATATATTTTGTCAATTACATTCAACTTTCAAAATATAATCAATTAAAAAAGAAAGGAATCTTTTCTTTTCCCTACTGAGATTGAAATCTAAAACTACAAAGAATCAATTTTTTTTAAGGAGTTTTTTTTTACAGACGATAATGCTGGAAAGAACTTGTAACCTCACGCCCCATAAGCAAAGGACAAGACCCCTAAGCAAAAGGAGAAGACTTTTGTTCTACATCGGAGAATTTAGTCATGCCAAAAGCGTATAAATACCATTGGGTTATGAGATTAAACTATATTGATGGTGATAGCATAATCTTATAACCACACGCATGTTATTGCCATCTGTTCGAGTCGAAACGTGAAAAAGAAATAAATCTTTATTACTTATCCATTTAATTTTTGTAACTCTTATTCGAAAATTTAACTATGCTATTTATTATTTTTACCTTTTTTTCACTTATATTGGAAACCCTAGCCCCTATCTTCTTCATCAGATCTGATAATCCAATATTCAGATGTAAATCTATCTTCGTTGTAATCTTCTGTTTGGAGCTTTCTTTCTTTTGATTCTATTCCATATTCCTACGAGTAGTGAACCCATTATCTAATGTTCAATTAAATAAATATAAAATTTACAGAATAGAGAAATGTTTTAGAGATGATATACCCAATATGTGAACACATTTTTTAAATAGAACAAGTTGTAATATGCACGAGGCTAGAAAAGGCATCGTCAAATAAAAAGAGGATAAAGTATAAAATGAAAGCCACCTATTTTACGAATAAAAATATATGATTTGACCAACATTATTGTAATGGTTCTGAATTACATTAGCATGTGAACAAAAGAACTATATCTAAATTGAGATAATACTCACTCTATCAATACCATTAAAAGAAAATTTCAAAAAAACATATATATATTACAAAAAAGTTATGGCAATTATCATAAAATGAATTAAATTGTATAAAATAAAATAAAAATTAAACAAAATGGATGTGTTTATACACTAACAATCCAATTAAAAAAGAGTTGAGGGATCGTTGCTGTGTAACTTAGTGGAACACGAGTAAAAATTTCTCATGTGATAGGTTTTATTTTTGAAAAAATAAATTGGTTTAACTTTTTGTGATATTAGTCGTGAAATACGATTTAGTTGAGGGTGATATTTTGCTATATTTACAAATATTTTAATTTATTTTGTTATATTTAAAAACAATTCTTAAAATTAGAGCTGGTTTACTTATAAACTACAATCCAAAATCATAAAAATAAAAAATAAAAAATTTTGCTTTAAAAAATCGTGGGTGGCTTATTAATTTATACATAGGCTGGTTTACTTAGAAAAATCTCTATCTTGCTAAATTATGTAAAGCTTAAAAAATCAAATAAAATGATTCTTTTTATCATCTTATGACTTTCAACTCATATATTATTTTTGTCATCATTCTTCTCTCCCACATGTGTGTCATTTTTGCAGTTAAGAACAATACTTGTTCAAAGTTGTTACCTAATTATATGTATATATTATTCGAAGTTTATTATAATGGTCCAAAGGTTGAGGCGGCATACCCTTAGGTTCTCTGAATTTTCTAAACTCATCCATAACATTTTTCCCTATAAATACTCACAACTCTTCCCTATTTGCATTATCCAAACACTATTATTCTTCAACAAATACATTCAAACCCAAATTCACATTCCTCAACTTCAATCAAAAAACAATGGCTGATATTTGTCCTCCTGGTATTGTTTCCATTTATGATTTTACATTACAACAAGTTTTAAAACACTCTATATACATTTTATACAGTGTTCGTGAGCTTTCTAATTCAACGTTCGCAATTGGGGTTAGATTTTTTGTAATCGAATACCCATTTGAAGCATTAAGAAAAAATATGAAGTTATTGTCTCTCAAAACCGATTTGGAACGAGTGGAACAACATTTATGTCTTTGATTACTGCTATGAAGATTTATTTGTACCACTTATTTCCTTTTTGGCTTCTTCATGATTATGGAATACTTCTGTTTGATGATCTTTAGGCTGTAGTTTTGTTTGAATATTTTTCCATTATATCTCTTCGGATATTTCATATTGTGATGATTAAATTTGGTTATTTGTTTTGGTATATAATTATGATCAGGAAAAAATCAGTGGCCAGAACTTGTTGGAGTAAAAGCAACAACTGCAAAGTATATCATCAAGAAGGACAACCCTAACGTAGAAAATGTTGTAGTTCTCTTGGCTGGAAGTGGAACCACGGAAGATATTAGGTGTGATCGAGTTTGGGTGTTCGTTAATATACACGACCTGGTTGTTGAAGTTCCAAAGGTTGGTTAATTAGAAAAAAGACTACAAAAAAATGTTGTATGTTTTTATTTGTATTCACTTTGGTATTTGTTGCTTCTAAAACTATTGTTGTAACCAAAATAAGGGTAGAAACTATGATAACATATATTAATATTTCTACCACATTTTTAATGATCAATTAATGTATTCTTTCTAGTTTTTCTTTTTCATATCAATTAGTCAAAATAAATCAAAGTGGAAAAGTCATAAAAATCACGAGAAACTCTGTATACCATTGATATAATTTTCATAAATAAGTACACAATGAAGTGCTGTATAAAAAAAATACGTACATAGAACTCAAAATATTACATCTCTCAAGTAACAAATATATATATAAAAGTCATGTGTTGCCCATATATGCTATTTTATGATTTTTCCACCACTCATGGGCCATTAAAAAAAAACTACTTTAAAAACAATATACTTTCTTCTTTCCAATTTCTTTGAAAATTTCAATTAAAATCTTTGTTAAGAAATCAATAATATTTTGACTTTTATTTCTTATTTGAGGACTTGAACTAAGCTTTTTTCCATGACTTATACACGTGTGTCAACCTTAGACTACAAAAGTTTTAGGTTTTTATACATGAGCGTTTATTTCTAACCATGCAACCAAAATAAAAACGTTTCACATAATAATTGAGTAATTATAATGGATAGTAATTTAAGAAATAATAATTATGTATATAACAACGTTAAAAAAATTACAAATTAGTAAAAGTCTATCGATCATCGTAAACTTATATTCTTAATACACATTTATGGTCTATTAGTAATACACCAATATTTACAACAGAATAAACTTCTATCGTCAATAGATTCTAATAGATTTTGCTATATTTGTATTTTTTAAAATATTGTTATATATATATATATATATATATATATATGTTAATATTAAAAATTGATTTTATCTCTTATTAAAAGTTTCAAAATTCTTAATATTAATTTTATTAAAAAATTAAATTATAATATTAAAAATTTTGAACTAGCTAGTATTTATGTGATATACCTTGTAATTAATATTTGGGTTATAATTTAATAAGTATTGTTTAAAATTTTTACTTATATATGGTACCTTTGATTTAGGGAATTCGATTACCATGCTACATTGGATTTTACGATTTTCCTTAGCAATATTATTATAGAATATGGAGAATATGTTTGCAAAATGACTAAATATACTTAGATACACGTGGTGATAAAGTAAGTGAAATATATATCTTAATAGAAATTAGACCAAAATTATAACATACGTTAAATTTGCAAATGCTTCAAAAATATATTTGAAATAAATAACGTTGAAATAATTAATGGAAATGAATATTTTTGTGATGGGTTTTGAAAACTACATTTAGACACATGATTTCCATATTTTCTCCATTTTTTATGTTTTTAGATTTTTTATAATAAAAATGGTAGAAATCATTAAGGGTATCGTGGACTTTTGAGTTTGATTTTTATTTAATATTATAACATATTTGGCTGCTCATCGAAAAAATAAGTACATTAGTTATCGACGTAATAGTGAAAATGACAAAATAATCAAGTACATTTTGAAAAATAGCAAACCTAAAAAATAATTTGTTTTTTAGCAAAACCGCATAGGATAGGTATTTTTTGATAATTTTTCAACCAATTTTATCTCTTGATAAACTGAATGTCATTTTTTAGTTACTATGTACATGTGTAGTGTAAAATAATGGAATATAACACAAAATTACGATTACAGTGTATTTGCATATCATTCAATTTTATAACAATATTAAATAAATATTTATTTTATGTATTGATTTAATTTAATAAAATTATGCTAGATTCATGCCTTTAATTTATAACAGATTTATTCTATTTATACGATTCAAATCAAATCCTTAACAGTTTATTTTTATTAATATATATATATATATATATAATACATATTTTATTTACATTATTAAATTCACACCATTAAATCATTAATAGTGCTATTGCTTCATGATATCTTTAGTTGGAAGATTCCAAAATTTGAATTTAGGGATAGTTACAAATTTAGCAATTAAATTCAAAATAATTAAGTATATAGTAACATTTTAAAAAAATTGCAAATATAGCAAAATTTGTCAAATTCTATTAATGATAGAGTCTATCACCGATAGTTCATGTTGTAAAAATTGGTCCATCACCGATAGATCATACGAGTCTATCAGTGATACAAGTCTATTAGCGATAGTTTTGCTAGATTCACAATTTTTTTTAAATGTTGCTATATCCTTAATTATTATTCTTCAAATGGTCATCCATTACAATTACCCTTGAATTTAAAATTATACCTTTTACCTAAAATTATGCATCTTATATAATAACATCTTCATATAAATAGTATATTTTTTCTATAATTATGCATGTAGCAATTATTTCATAAACGAATTGATTGTATTAGTAATAATAAATTGTTAAGCATTATTTTATGGAATAGATGTTAATATAACGACAATGTAATCATTTTATGGGAATAAGATGATAAAATTTTCATTAAACTAATGATACACACGTTAAATCCAACGAGATTAGGGGAATCAAATTCTTTCGTGGACTTATCGTTAAATGAGGTATATTTTCCATAGATATTATTTACTATCATTTAAAAATTGATTTTAAAGTTTTATTTAAAATCACAAAAACACTAAAAGATACTATTCAAATGTCAATATCACAAAAAACATGTGAGAATAATATGATTTTTATATGAAATTATTTAATTGTACCAATTTTCCTACACAGTTTTTTAATCAGACTTTTATTTTGAGGTACAACAGTATTCAAATGCATTTGTTTTCAGTTTTGGAATTCTTTCACGGCAGCTGTCGACTTTATTGTTTGCATTTATCATACGCCTGTTTTGGAATTCTTTCACGGCAGCTGTTGACTGTCTTGGAATTCCTTTATCTTTATCCACTACCGTTTCTTATAATGGCAATGCAACGTGTGGAGACTTTTTTTATGGTAGATGGATGAAATCTTCTCGATATATTGACTACCGTGTGGTTGATGTATTTGTTCCATGTTCATCTTCATTTCAAGAATTCTTACAATGCATTTAAGATAGACTTTTTTCCATCCTTACATATTTCTGTGTGTCGCATACTCTTTATTGGGATGAATGCAACAGTCAAACCTTATTTGGATTGTTGAAGACAAGAATGTGTATTGACTTATGTTGATTATGTCAAAATTTCCTGACAATGATTTTGTTTTGGTTGTTGATTTTGCACCTATTGAGTCAGTCAGAAATACATTGTGTTTGAATAACGAAGTAAATACACAGCAACCTATACACAATGTATCATGGATTATTGAAGTTGATTCCTTTGATTCACCAAATGATGCAGTATCTATTAAGTTCGGAGTAAAGTTCAGAACTAAGTCAATACTGAAGAAAGTGATTTATATGTTGGCTGTGAACAATAGTTTTGAATTTGTTACAGTTAGGTCCAACCGCACATCATTTGACATTTGATGCAAAGATCTGTCCCGTTCATGGTATTTACGTGCTTCTGTGTTCATAGAAAGCGATATTTGGATTGTTCGTAAGTTTACAGATACACACCAGTGTGTCGTTGACATTGTTAAAAATGAACACATGCAAGCAACATCGATTGTTTCTGAGTGTACAAAGTCATTTTATAAAATGAATGACAAGGCTCCATGTTCACCTTTATGATGTTATTAATTACATGAAGATTAATCACGGGGTAAATGTAAGTTATGAAAGGCTTGAAGAGGACGTGAGATTGCACTGAATTCCATTAGGGGTACCGTAGAGAACTCTTATGTAATGTTGGCAACATTCACAGATGCATTGATTAGAAACAACCCAGGTATAATATATAATAATATATATATATATATATATATATATATATATATATATATATATATATATATATATCAAATACTTTGCATTCGCTTTTAAGTATTTTACTCATTATGGAAATACACTATAATTCTAATATCTTGTTTACATAATTACTAGGAATGTATACGACTGAAGAATTAGACGATGAAGGTCAATTCAAGTTCTATTTCATGGCCCTTTCAACTTCAATTGATGCATGAAATTATTGTGTGTCGGTTATTTCAGTTGATGGTGCAATGTTGAAGAACAAATATCTTGGTATGCTCATTTCTGCTTGCACTATTGATGAAAATTCTTAAATTGTGTCACTAGTTTTTGTTGTGGTTGATTCAGAGAATGACTTGCCATGAACATGGTTTTTTCACAATCTTAAATTTGTTTTTGGGGAAAATAAAGAAATGGTAATTGTGTCTGATGCTCACAAGAGTATAGAAAATGAGTTTAATGTTGTGTATGAATTAGTTGAGTATGGATTATGTGCATTTCATCTCTATAAGAACTTGAAAAAAGAACCATAAGTTGCTTCATATTGAGGAATCATTCTACAGTTGTGCCAGAGCTTATACCTTGTAGTCATTCTTCTTTTTTGGCTCTTCTGCGATTTTCCATCTTTAATTGATTGAAATGTCGTCTACAAAATATTTCATAGATTAAAATGGTCACTTGAGGGTAAATTAATGGCAGTATATAATCATACGAATGCTTACTCAACGTATGGGTGCACTTCTCCAGTGTTCTGTAAGACATGAAAATGTGCTTGCTTCAGTTGTTGGACATTGGGTCGAAAGTATGTTCCTGTTGACAGTGGTCGGTCGCTTTGCATGTCTGCCCTTGAATTGAGTGACCCAAGTCCAATAGGATATAATCCAGAAAGAAAATCTGAACAGAATTCAACTGCCTTCTCACATATGCTTGCTTCTGCAATGCATCCTTCCGGTCGAGTTCTATTGCGAACATAACTTTTCAACACTTTCATGCATCGTTCAAATGTGTACATCCACCGTAAATATACATGTCCACAAAGCTTTACTTCTCTAACAAGATGAACGACAAGGTGAACCATGATTGTAAAGATTTGAGATGAATAAACTTTTGGCGCAAATCGCGTTGAAGAAAAAGCACAATCTACTGATTGTGTATCTCGCATTCTTCGGTAGGACTGAACGTATTGCAATTGGAAGCAGTTGCTGCATTAAAAATGACAATCGTGCAAATTAAGGCCAATCAGTTTTAAGTCATCCAAAGACACACGACTGCTAATATTTGATGATTTACCTTCTGAAACTTTCATTTCTGACAGTCTTACAAAACTTGTACTTTTCTTTTCTTGACAGTGTATAACATGCCGCAGGGATGTAAGTTCTATTACCAGTAAACATTGGTGCCAATTTTGGTCTAATTTTCATTTCAACCAAGTCAAGGCTAGTATTCATCTCATCCTTACTTTTTCCTAGTATATCAAACAAGGTGCCCACTATGTTCATGCATACATTTTTTTCAATATGCATTACGTCTAAACAGTGTCGAACATGCAAGTGTATCCAATATGGTAGTTGAAAAAATTATGGTCTTCTTTTCCAATAGTCATTGCCACCTTCATTATGCACGGTCTTTCCACACTTCTTCACACATGAAAATATCATGTTTTTCAGCTTAAGGTACATGGCCTCCCCCGACAAGGGTTGTGGAGGAATTTCATGCTCTTGCTTCCTATTAAATTTTCTTTTTGTAATATGTATGAATGATGTCTTGGCAAATACTTCCTGTGTCCCATGTATGACATTTTTTTCCATGTTGCAATCTTATTGAAGTAGTCTTTCTCCACATATTGGACAAGCCTTATATCATTTCACATTAAAACCACATAGATTACCGTATGTTGGAAAATCGTTGATGGTCTACAATAAGACAGCCCGCAGTGTGAAGTATTATTCCTTATATGCATCAAAACAACGAACTTCATCTTTCCACAACATTTGTAGGTCATCAATTAAGGGTGCTAAGTACATATTGATATTGTATCTTGGTTGCTTTGGACCTGATATTAACATTGTCAACATCAAATATTTTCTTCTCATACACAGCCATGGTCGAAGGTTGTATATTGTAGTGATAATAGGCCAACAACTGTACGTCGTTGACATATCTCCAAATGGGTTAATTCCATCAATAGAAAAACCCAAACGGAGATTTCTCAGTTCTAGCCCAAAGGTTGGCCACATATGGTCAATCAACCTCCATGATGGAGTGTTAGCCGGGTGTCTCAAAATACAATCAACTTTTCTATCATCGCATGCCAACGCAAGTTCTTAGCATTTTTGAATCGCTTGAACATTCTTATAAATCTTGGAACTATTGGAAAGTACCACATCTACTTGGCAGGCACACCACATTTTTCCTTGTTTGAGTTCTTAGCGATTTTCCACCTTGACAAACCACACTTAGGGCACTTGGTCATGTTTTCATATTCCTTTATGTACAAACAACAATCATTAAGACATGCATCAATTTTTTGGTAACTTATTCCTAAGGCACCTAGTGTTTTCTTCGCTTCGTATAAGAAAGATGGAATTTCGTTGTTATCAAGTAATAGATCACTTATTATGGACAGTAATTCAGAGAAGCTAGTGTTACTCCAACCATACCTAACCTTCAGGTTATACAATCTCACGAGAGCTGACAACTTTGTGAATTTCTTACATCCTGGGTATAAGGGTTTCTTCACGTCATCGAACATAGAGTCAAAGGTATTGGATGCATTAGAAGATTGTTCTTGAACGGATTGAACCATATTAGTTGTACTAAATAAATCGTCGTTTTCATCAGTTTCATCCACTGTATTTTCTATCGTGTTGGTAACGTTATCTGAGTTCAATTCTTCACCATGCCAAAACCATTTCTTGTAACTTTTATCAATTCCATTGACATACAAATGATACTGAACTGTTGAGACATCCTTAAGTAAACGATTGTCGCAATTCAGACATGTACATCTTAGTGAATTAGAACCTTTGGCATGACTCAACCCAAATTTAATGAACCTTTCAACTCCTAAATCATATTCTCTTGACATCCTATTTTGGGTCATCCATGACTTGTCCATTGTGTTGATATCTAAGTTGGCCTCGAAATAAACCTGACTACAAAAGAGATTATGAGCAACAACTTTTAAAACTCAAACTCTCAAAACGGTAGATAATCCTCAAAATACTCAATAATTTATTTGATACCATTCATAAATTTTCTATCTCAATTAATTAAAGCGAAGATACAAAATAGTACTATATAGATAACAATATTTGAAATGATCGTGGTAGGAAAAAGCATCACACACACACACAAATATATTTTCTAAAATAGCTAATCAACATCAAACTTATATATACTAAAGAACATATCGTAATCAATATCAAACTTAGTCCTAACAGCTGGTTTTCAGTTTAGTCTTAAAAGTATACTAAAGAATGCTTCATAACTCCAATGATCCCCTAAAGTTCAAAACCAAATACTAGAGCGGTATTGTTCAGCTTTTCAATCCACCCATAATTCCTCACATCTATATATCAGAGTTCATCAAGTTGAGAAAAATTGTTCAGCTCCCCAACTTGCCACCTTCCCAATCAACAACAAATCATTATTTTTTAATGCAACATTACTACCATAGAGAAATTTAACAAACTTATTGACAACATTATATTCATTTCTTCAAAGTTAAATCAAATCCTTAAAGCACAATACAGAGAAAATTATGAAAATAAATTGAAGAAATAGGTAATTTTTCAAAAAGCTGAAGTTTCATTCTTTTTTTCAACTTGAGCTTTTATGGTCAACATATTTAATGCGGATTCCCTCTTTCCTTCTCAAATTCACCTATACCTTCATCACTTACCAAATATATAAACATATACTGTCAATATTTTTCTTCAAATGTGAATAAAATTAATAAATGCTAAATAACAAAATATACTCCTAGTCCTACACTCCATCCCTACTTTAAAAATATTGATATTCTCGTAGATATACATTTACCTTTTTACCAATGTTTCAAAAACAAAAGCAAAATTAAGATATGAAATGAAATAGCATGGCAGAAATGATGGAAAGAAAAATTCACCAACAACTCATTCATAATATTATCTTAAATTAATGCCTATTAGCTAGAATCACATGCATTCATCTTTACTCCATACATGAATATGCTCACAAAATTTTCCATATTTCGAGTAACTAAGCTAAAAAAAAATAGTTGCAAATAATTTTTAGCAATTTAATATTACTAAAAAGAAAGCAAAACCGTCTAAATATTTTTTCTCCTATCTAAAATGATTTACAAAATATACAGAAATTAAATGTACATTTCACCCATTATCATTCTAAACCCTAAACAAGACAAGAAAAAACTAAGAATTCATTCACTCATTCTCAAATAGTGATCTATTTCGGCTACAAGTCTTATATATTGTTTGCCCAAAATTTAAAATTTCACACATTACAGACAAATTGACATGGAGTTGAGGGAAAGATTACAGAGAATAATTTAACACATAGATAGAGAAATAAAAAAGGAAGAGACGACTTACCGATAGAGGAGGTTACAGATGCCAATTGAATGGTCAAGAGAATGCGGCGGATTGGAGATTACGGCCACAGTCGGATTGAACAGAATAGGATTGATCAGTGGATGTGATGCAGCAACAAGAATACTATCTGCAGAAAAAATTCAAAACAGTTTTCAGTTATTTAAATATTCAAGTAAAAAAAAGAAAAGTAAAAAACAGATGAAGGTAAAATCAATTTTCCATCACAATGATAAATGAGGAACAAACCTCTAATTTTTCCAATACTAACTTCTCATAAGCAGCAACTTCGAACTTCACCTATGAAAAGGAATCCTAGACGCATGTTTTCAATGCATAAAATGGTAAGTCTAGAGTATAATGTTCAATAAAAGAAGAAGAAGAAAACAGAAGAGCCAAAAGTAAGCAAACAGAGAATGGACAAGGTGTCATCAAATGAGATCTTCATTATAAAGAGTATGAATCATTTAGTTTAGCAAGAAAACAAAACAAAATAATATGAATCACAACTATTTATTGTGGGAAACAAGAGATTTCAATGATTAGGATATGTAAATGCCATAAATCCGAGATAAAACAAGCATATAACTTGCATCTAAAATTCCAAAAATATTCGTTTGACACGTCTTGGGTGCTGAACTTTAGAAGCAACCTTGAGGCTGAAATTTTTGAATAGGTCTCCATCCATTAACTTATCCCCATTCTCATTCTTCCTCACACTGATGGAGGACATTTATTGCTAGAATTTGGATAACAGTGGAATTTTTAGTGCCAAATCATTAATATCACAAAACCTTTAAGTTGGGAATTTAGTGAAGCTTGAAGCTTTAAAGGTATACTCTTCATTTATATGCTTAAACATCACACTTATAAGTTGGGAATTTACTGTACATATGTATATAGATATGTTAGGACTTAAGAGTTTCATATATATTTGTGTGTCTAGAACAAAACAACTTTTCCCTAAAATCTCTCTCCTTCTAGTTTCCATTTTCAATTAAATAATACTCTCTCTTTCTTATTCATACTTAAACCAAACCAAGATTTGATATCTTATACTTCTTCTACTCTATTGGATTTCATTCATATACAATACCCCTTTTCTAAAAATAAGTAATGAATATACAGCTGTAGGTGTACAATATTTCCTATAAAAATCCAGTATGTTGTTTTATCTGCAAAGTTTACAGAATATATTGCAACAACTCATTCCATTTCATTATATTCAAAATCAAATCTATCCTACAATAATATATAAACGGCATAATTAGTTTATAATGACTTTCAATTATTTGAATGTTAACTCCACGTAGCACTAGTACTATGATGGACCTTAACTGTTCCAACTCTTAATATAGAAGGATGAAATATATGCGATAGTATTAAGATGAAAAATGGCAGAAATTAAGTAGTACAGAATGCTCTCAGTCGACGGCTCCCTCTCCTGCTATTCTATCTTTCAAGAATAAAACAGTAAGACTCTTGACAACAAAAACCTACTCATCCTTTCCTCCTCTTCTTTATTTATATTCGCTCCCTCACTTCCCTCATCGTGGTCCCCTCTCAGCGAATCGTGCGACGACGCTCCACTCACTTGTGGTCCCCACCTGCAGTTGGTTACATAACCAACTTCCCCTCCTTCTTCTCTTTCCTATTCCTTCTCCTACTATATTGGTGTATGATGGGTGGTCTAACATTGCATTCCCGGTCCAGTTTCACCTTGTCCTCAAGGTGGAAATCGGGGAAGGATTGCTGAAAGTTGTCATAGCTTTCCCATGTGGCTTCGTGATGCGGCAGACCCTTCCAGCTTATTAAAGCCTCCCACCTGCCTGTTTCGTTTTGTCTATATCCGTTAGTTTCCTGTGGCACGGCTTTCCACTCGTGATTTGCAGTCAAAAATGGCAACGGTTCTTCGCTATTCGCACTCTCCCCAACAGCTTTTTTCAATTGTGACACATGGAACACGGGGTGGATTGTTGCGGCCGCTGGTAGTTCCAGCTGATATGCCACCTGACCGATTCGCTTCACTATCTTATAAGGCCCGAAATACTTTGGTGATAGCTTTTCATTCCTCTTTCTCCGCAAGGATACCTGTCTGTATGGCCTAATTTTTAGGAACACTTGATCTCCTTCTTTGAATTCGACATGTCTTCTTTTTATGTCGGCGTAGCGTTTCATTTTGTCCTGAGCTATGCGTAGGTGTTCCTTCAAAGCCCCCAATGCTACATCTCTTTCCTTCAGTTGCTCATCCAAGGATGAGTTGGAAGTTTCCCGTTCTCCATAATACAGCAGGGCTGGTGGGGTTCTCCCGTACACCGCTTGGAATGGTGACACGCCCAACGATCTTTGGAATGTGGTGTTATACCAATATTCAGCCCAGTGTAACCATTTCATCCAATCCTTTGGTTTTTCCCCGCAGAAGCATCTTAGGTAGATTTCAACCGACCTGTTGACCACCTCGGTCTGTCCGTCTGTCTGGGGGT